>NW_027633372.1:0-48014 GCF_053919585.1 Euprymna scolopes
CGTCGTTTCCATTATGTTAATATACACAGAAAATTGAATATAATGTCGAAAGTTTCAAAATAAACACCGTTTTGTATTTTATTAATATATTAAGATGATACAAAAATAATATCGGTTTTTGACATTACGTTAAACGTGAAAAAACGACATTATTTTTGCATCAAACTAATAGTTACATATTAATATTACCCATCGTGCATAAACATGGTCACTTTTAATGAAATGCGACTTCATATATTGTTGAAAATCATAAAGTAAACATCGTTTTTCATTAAACTGATATAGTTAATAATGAACACTATTAAAACCATAGCTGAACAAGGCAAACCAATTTTCTATTATATTAATATAGTTTATAATAAACAGTATTATACCATGTCTGAACAAGGTAAATTCATTTCTATTACATTAATATAGTTAATGATAAAAGAGTATATTAACCATGGCTGGCGAAGGTTAAAATTGTTGTCCATTATAATAGTATACTTAAAATAAACACAATATTCAGTATAGCTAAACTGTGTCAGTTTTCATAAAAGTTAAATTTGCACATGCAAGCGTCGACCAGACAGAGTTTAACTTGCTATTTAATGAGAATCGGTGCAGCATGTACATTTGTAAGGTTATGTCAAGTTTCAATGTATATGTTTTTTAAAAGTATTTTGTTGCAAAAGTAGAGAAACTAATATATAATCAATATTTCATTATTTAACATTAGCAGAGTTTTGCTTTTTCTTTACTGCCTCGATTCTTAGCAAACACAAAATTTGTTTGGCGTCTCCAGTTTACAAATCGAAATAATATTTATTGATCGGCGACGATGCAGTAAACAACATGGAACATTATCGATTTCATCCTACAACATGTATTATTATGCTTACTCAGCAGAAGTTCTTACACAAGTTATCACTCATGTGTTATTTGATAGAGTCTAATTTACAACACCTCACACCGATTTCCAGTATGGTTTACCTTTTTGATAAGTTTTGAAAATGAATTATCGCAATTGCCGTTTATCATGGATTTATCCCTGGTGGGGACCATTGAATTTTACTGGCATTATTTTTTTTTACAAAAGAGTCACCACTTATCAAGGCCCGGTTTAAAGGGACGGCTCATGAAGAGCTTGTTCACGATTGAAAAAAAACAACCATATTTTAGTCAGTTGAAAAGCATGAACACGGCACAGAGTTCAACAGGCTTTCAGTTATAAGAAAGAAGCTTTATTCATGGAATCTACCTGTAGGTTAAGGAACGGATAAGTGGGTGAAAATATTGTTTGTAGTTTCAGCTAGATGGTGTTTTCCTTAAAGTCATGCAGGGTGGGGTAATTCATTTCAATTGATGCCAGATAGTGATCATAGCTTAGTTTTAGATGCATTAAAATTAACTAGCCACGTCGTTCCCCATGAAACCATGTGTTCAAGATAAGAGAACATATAATTAAAGATAACTTGGTCGGGTACGGCCTTTGAAGTCTTGCCATAGATGGTAGTGTCGTCAGCATAAATGTTTACGAATGACCTTACGATGTGATTTGAGAGATCATTGATGTAAATCAGGAAGAGAGCTGGGCCCAAGATATACCACGGATGTACTCCAGCATTAATACTGTAAGCTTCTGATTTCTGTCCACCAACCACTACTCTTGTGAACTTATCAGGGAGAAATGATGTAATAATTAAACAGGTATTTCCAACTATACCGTACCTGGCGATTTTGTGGAATAGAACTTTTTGCTTTACTCTATCAATGACCGTTGATATGTCCAACGCAATAAGCCTAGAAAGAAATCCTCTGTTAAGAGATTTACTAATCTTATGAGATAGCACATCTGCTGTAGATCTAGCAGAACGAACACCATATTGCATTAAACTGAGTAGGTTATTGTTTTTTTTGGGGTGGCGACTATTTTTCTATTGAACACAAATTCTAGAGACTTACTCGCGATCCACAGGAAGCTAATTAGTTTGTATTGAAATGAAGATAACCGATCACTTGAATTTTTAAATACGGGCCATTTCGGTGGAAATAAGACACCCAAGATTCTAGCATTTTCGAATTCCTCTAATTGAGGGCTAGAGTTATTTTTCATCCTCGGTCTTTCCATTTCCCTTGGCCGCTTACAAATATTTTTGCGGTTCAAGCCAAGGCTGATGCCTCTTGGGAAAAGGCAGAGTTTAATACATTTCTGGTAGTGTCAGTTATCTGGGAGCAATGTGGGATTTTCTAAATATTTATGCTTTACTTCTGTTGCATTAACCCATGTGACTGTTTGGGATTTTAATTTGTGAGATAAATTTCGCATTCGTGCATTTTTCTGAAAACTTCAGCTTCATCGCTCGTTGTATAATCTCAGTTACTATTATAATACTTAGTAGGAGTAGTTACACAATTCATCATAAATGATTCTATTTGAGAACGACTTGTGGTATTATAAGAAATCTAAGTGACAACAGGTTTTCTCAGATTTCCCATAATTTACAGGTAATGGCGTTTTCGCAACAGCCGATTATCATGGATTTCCTATTTACATCGACTATTGGACTTCTCTGAAATTTGCGTAGCAGCAAGCCTTCGCGAGGTCCCAGTCCTCTTTTCACTCATTCAGCGCAGGTTTCGTTCTGTCTCTCCTCAGTCTGTTCATCCATTTTTACTTTCATTAATTTGGTGTTTTGCTAGTTTATGGGCGCACACAATAAAAGGGTGCGAAAGACAGGGAGGCAGGGATGTGAGTTACGTTCAATTATACTGTTTCAGTTTTCATGCTATATACTGTTTCATCCCATTCCTTAGTCATTTTCACCCAGGGCATCATCAGAGAGTACTCACTGAAAAAAATGCTATTTCCTGGATTTCCGGTGACAACATGTCTCCTGAGATTATTCTTCCAATCTTTCGATAAAATTGCAAATTAATATGCGTTATCGTAACAGTTGCTTCCAAGTGACTTTTCGCTGGCAACGACCAGTGACCTTCACTGGAAATTTAGTAAAAATAATCCTATGCAAAAGGTTCCAGCCAGTTTTGCACCGAACCAGTTTTTACTCCGCGATCTTTCAATCTTTCTTGACGATTCGACTATTTAGTTTGGTACAAGTGTTGCATAGGTTGACATTATTAGAGAGAGTCAGATGAGGGCATTCATATTTAATAGAGACGGTGGACATGTATATATATGAGGGGGAGAAGATAAAGGGCAAAGGTGATGATCAGTTCTTTAACACAGAGAGGAAGGGGCAGTCATTACTTGTGAAAGAAAGGGGGCACATTACTTAGATGGTTTATACACACAGTTCATTAAAACGATGGTGAAAACAACATTCATATAAAGGATGTTTCACATTACCTTTACTTCTTGAAGAATGATAAAACACGAAGACGCAATTACAAAATATGATGTGTTCTTTTATTACATTCGGCCGGGTGAAGTTATGATGACATCCAGGAATTAAAAAGTCGACTACATGATTAAAACATTCTAACCATTCGCTTCCAAAGGGAGACCTTCTTCTGACCAATGTCAGCTCTGTCTCCCGTCTGTCAAACTCTCTATACCCATCTGTCCAACTCTGTTTACCCGTCTGTCCAATTCTGTCTACCCGTCGGTCTAACTCTTCTTCGTCTGTCTTCGACTCTAGCCCCTATATTGAGAATTTATTTCTGCCATGACATCAAACGCATGTCCAAAACGTGCTGGACCGCGTGGAGAGCTCACCTGGCCTACACTACTTTGTTTGGTTCATTTCCAAACCACTTTTGCAGACAATAAATTTTCTCTAACCTATTTTTCGACCTAACTTATTTTTCAACGTATTTAAAATTGCTATTAGTCGTTCCTCTAACTGACCTTATTTAAATTCAGTTTTCATAAAAAGAATTGAATAACTAAATTCCTTTTCAAACAACATATCTGAACTATTTTATGAGAAAACTGAAAATTGCGAATTCTACATTCGATTTCTGACGCTATTTCTGAACCTATTTTCGAACCTTGTAAGTAAGAATCTTGGTCTATCTGATCTCATTTTTACTTATCTAACGATTTTCTTACTTACCAGAAAATGGGAGCTTTCCTGTAACACAACCCGGTGTTCGCACTACAGTAATCATCATTATTGTTGTTATTATTATTATTATTATTATTATTATTATTATTATTATTATTATTATTATTATTAAATCTTTCCAGACGACTGGAAAATATTAAAGAAAATATGGGTATTTTCGTAGCTAAATAGTATATAGCATCGTAGAAGTATTAGCCTTTTCTGTTTAAATTGTTAGTTCTTTCACAAGTAGTAATATATATATATATATATATATAATTATTTACTCTAATAATCATTAATATACATATATAAATATATATATATATATATATATATAAAATTAATATATATATATTTATATATATATATATATTAATTTTATAAATCATCACATCATTAAAGACAAAAATGGAAAAAAGTAGAAAAAAGAACGTCTTTAGAATTTGGCATTTAAGAACAAAATGATTCTAATCAAAAGACAAGATTAATTTGCAATGCACTAAAATACGGGAATAAACAATTTTATAAGTAAGTATAGACAACTATAACTCGTGAAAAAAATCCAAATTTAAGGTATAGCAAAAAGAACATTTAAAATATAGGAACACAAATGAATTAATAAACTAATAAAAAAGCAAAAAAGAGTTCAAGTAGAGGCAAGATGACAAAAGTAATAAACTAAATAGATAGGCAAAGTAAAGTCTTTGAACGTCCGAGAAAAATAATGGAAGTTCAATAAAAATCCGGTTGAAATAAATCTTCGAAGTTTGAAGTTTTGGTAACTAATCCTGAAGTGAATTTCAAGTGTCGATAATCGATAAGAAGATAAATTTCAATGTTATTTTTTCCCGGTAAAATAATCATCATGAGTCGTTCATGAAGAGTGAAACGATAGACGTATCCCTCAAAAAATAAAGAACGCTCCATTTTTTTTTTAAACCTTATTGAAAAAATCAATTCAGACATCTTGATTATGTAGTAGAGCTGAAATCAATTCAATGTATCTGCGTTCAGCCTCCATCGCCTTCTTGATACACGTCCGAAACTGGGAACATATTTTTTTCACAGGGGGCCGGTGGAAACTCAGCGAATATTCGGCGGTTGGCGGGGATCAGACTAGCTTTGATGTTGTAGGTGGTTATTTTTGTGATGTTCTCGACCTATAATCAGACGAAGTAGCCCAGCTCTTAAGCTCAGAAAGCAGCGGGTCAGTAGGAAAAGGATGCAACGTCGTAGCACTCCTTCTGAAGCTAAGCCATTATACCGTTGGGCTCGGGGGCTGGGGGGTTCGGAGTCCTGCTCCCACATCAAATTCTGGCAGCAGACACTTAATTCAACCATAGAATCAACATACTATCAACAATATCAAGGTACACGTTCGTGTTGACTATAAAGCCGATATCCAAGATGTGAGATGGCATGATGTGGCCCTTTCTTGAACCACAATAAAGATTTTAACCGTGGCCAGTAACTTAGTTGAGCCCTGCCCTCAAGCATTGAACCGTTCCGATTTGCATTTTGAGGGTGCTGCCAATGGTAGTGTTGTCATAACTTGGATCCGTAGAGAGCATGTTGTACAACAACGTATTTGGAATCTCGCTTGATTAAGTTTGTGTCACTTTCAAACTTGATTGAACACTCCTATCATTTTGTGATTTGTACACATCTGCCCAACTAGTAGATTCCCTTCCATAAAAGGCAGAAAGACGGTTTTCCGCAAACGAAAATGTTATCATGTTGTCTTTTCTAGGCGACAATGTTATCGTACTATGCTGTATATCTAAAAAGATTACAAGAATAGATTTTAGGTTTCCTGTTGATGTACTCCTCCAAAGATTTTCATCTTTTTGGTAATCAATTCGAACATCTCATATAAAATCATATATGAAGAATATCATGTGTTTTAAACTTTGAGAAACAAGAATCACTCGAAAAAGTCGTAATATACAATATCTCAAAACAGAATACAATTAACCATCGAAAAGTCGTATTTCTTCTTTTTTGCGAAAACAAGTAAAACTGAAAATAATATGAATTTCAGATTTTAAATATATATTAAAAAATATGTCTACAGACCTGAGCTTTGACATAGGGCGTATTGAGATTTGAGAAAATCCTTTTAATTGACTTTCGACCAGAAGTTTTGCTGTCAACGGGTCAAAGTCTAATGAATTGGCATTTGAAAACTATACAAACCTCCTCCGGTAATGTTCGAGCTAAATACTTGACATTTTAGATGTAGGTTTCTTGGGCATGGATCAAAGATTTTAATTTGATTTTAGCGCATTTTAGTTGTAAAAATTGGGGTAAAATTTGAAATAAAAATTACCTTTGCGGTCTCTCCCGGTCTCAACATTTGGAATTTTACATAAAGTATATTCAGACATAAGGCAAACTCTTAATCGGATTGTGGCCGGTATTTTATCTGCTAAGATCTCCAAATTCAGAGGATTTTACATCTGCGATCTCTAGCTATCTGTTCTGAAAATTTTCGGTCTAAACCTTTGAAAATTTACATAAAGGGTATTCAGACATGCAAAAATCTTTTTAATCAGTTTTTGTGACAATAATTTGGCTGCCAAGAGGTCAAAAATGAAAGAGTTAACCTACCGATCTCATCCGGCAATGGTAATTTTAGATCTAGGTTACCTGGATATGAGCTAAACTTTTTATAATATATATATGCATATACACATAAAGCCATGAATCGTACATAGGACCCTAGCAAAGCCGGGCTGAACTGTAACTATATATATATATATATATATATATATATATATATATATATATATATATATATATATATATATATATAGGACCGGCAAAAAAAAAGTCCGCACTTGTAATTTTTTCAAAATCAGTAAAAAAATTTAATGTAACAGTTTCAATAACCTATATCTCATTTTATTCCTCGATAATTTTACCGGTTCATATTAGACTTTTACTTGAAATACTCTAGTGTTCACGTTAATTAAAAAAATAACTTCAAATTGAGGAGGCAAAAAGAAAGTGCGCAGCAAAAAATTCACTTAAAACCAGCTTAAATTACCGCCCGTAAATCTGTTTAATATATCCACCAACATGTAATATAGAATCTCTAATCGTAATTGTTGTTGTTCCAGGTTATACAGCGTTATATTTAGTCTATATGCCACGACTTTCTCTTAGTGATCGCCAGGAGCTCATTAATCTCCACCTTTCTGGTTTATGCAATCGAGAAATCAGCAGCAGATTTAAATATGATGAGAAAACGGTATGAAAGATTCTGCAAAACACCAAAACAACTGCAGTGTTCGTGATGCCCCTAAATCTCGTCGTATTAGAGTTATACGTAACAGGGAAGACAATGCTATCAAGATCCGTAACCTAAGAAACAAATGTGAACCTGCTCCCCAAATCCAACAACAGTGACTCTTTCTACTGTAAAGAACAGATTAAAGGAATTTAATTTGCGATGATATACTGCAAGACGCAGGCCAATGATTTCTATAAAGGCCAGAAATCGCCGTCTTGACTTCGTCAGATGCAATGAAGATCATGACTCTTCATATAAGTAAAAAGTGCTTTTCAGCGACAAAAGCGAGTTCAATAGGCTAGGCAGTAGTTGTAGGAAGTACGTCCGTCAGGAGAAAGACGAAGGATTTTATCGTAGGTGCTCAGTTTCAGTTTTGGTCTGGGGCATTATTAGTACCAATGGTCCAGAGTCTATAGTTCCCTTTCAAGATGAAAGTAATTCGACCACGTTCATTAATGTGTTGACTGGACATTTTCTACCTTACTTTGGTCGGAATTTGGATGATAATCCCATCTTCATGCATGATAGTGCTCCCATTCACACAACTGCCAATGTCTAGAGGTTCATGTAAGCGCATGATATGCTGTGTTTGGATTGACCTGCACAATCTCCAGACCTGAATCCTATCGAAAACGTATGGCATCACATTATGCAACAGCTACGCAATTATAAAATTTCAAATTTAAAAGAACTCTGGACAACAATTAACGAAAAATGGGGTGCCCTTTCTCCGTAGTATGGCTGCCATCTAATTCAAGGAATTCGTAAAAGATTACTGGCTTTTAAATTACAGTAGGGCTATGCTACTAAATATTACCTAGTTCATTCTGTTCCTGTTGTATTTGTGTATCATTAATGTCCTAAAGTTACATTTAAATAACTGCTGACTTTCTATCTGCCGCCTGAATTTGAAGTTGTTTTTTTTTAATTGACGGGAACACTAGATTATTTTAATTAAAAGTCAAATATGAACAGGTAAAATAATAAAAAAAAATAAAATGCCAACCCAATGAGGTATAGTTTGTTTAAACAGTTACATTAAATCTAGCTCTAATTTGCAGTTAAAAAAAAGAGATTTTCTTTTTGCCGCCTGTATATATATCGATTTATACTCCTATGAATTTGGTATTTTTTGTGTATTGTTATGAATATTAAAAACTTACTTTTCTATTTATTTTAAAAGGGAACACATCTTTGTTATACATGGACCGTGGAATTGCATGCATTTGCAAAATATTTAGCTAATTTACACATATTTTAAACATTAATTTTAATTAATTTCCTATTAGGTTTTACGGTATTCTGATAGGGTGATCATTTTTAGTTAATTAATTGGTGTAATTATATTCATACACATTTTTCCATGATTTATACTTGCGTAACATTCGCGTAAAAAGTTTATAGTAAAAACAAACCGCTTAATATGTATATATATATATGTATATATATATACATATATGTGTGTGTGTGTGTGTGTGTTGTCTTCCAACTCCTCTGTTACCTCTTTGTATACAGAATTAAAACTTAATATACATGGCATTTGAATCCATGCGAGACTTTATATGTGTGTTTAAACGGGAGAAAATTGGCGCAAATCTTTAAATACAATTTTTAATGACATTTGCCAGTAAAGGACGAACAACGCCATTAAAATATGTATGCTTAACGTAATAACTATTTGTTTGCGATTAACGTTATAAACTTGCATCACATGTCTTCTCAGGTTAATCATTAACGTCAAAGGGAATATTGCATCGTAAACTATAAGTTTTTGTTTCGATACACGCTGGGTGTGCAAGAGTTAGTTTTTTATTATAATTACTATATATTTAGTCCATAATATAATAATAAATAAAACATCTGCATTAATGAAACTATGATATTTCAGCGTATTTTACGACCGGCCTGTTGTTTATATATATATATATATATATATATATATATATATATATATATATATATATATATATATATATATATATATATATAAACTGACCGCAGTCAGAGCTTCTACTTGTTTCGCTATTCGGCTGCTGCTTATGCTGCCAGATAATTAATAATGAGTGTATATATATATATATATATATATATATATATATATATATATATATATATATATATATATATATATATACTAGCATTTCAGCCCGGCGTTACCCGGGTGTTTGGAGGTGTATGCTGTGCAAAAAAAAAAGAGTATTTTTTTTTCTTAATTTGACCCCTATTATGACCCCTTAAATGTATAGTTTCGGGCTCAAATCTCTTTATTAAGTTAGGTCCTAGGAACCTATATCTAAAATTTCAAGTGTCAACACCCAACATTGTCGGAGGAGTTTGGTAGAGTTCTTAAACGTCAAATCGGTGAAATTTGACCCCTTAACAGCCAAATTTCTGGCTGACACCCGTCACATCGATTTTCCCAAATCTCAGTACCCGGTATTTCAAATTTCGAGTCTATAGACTAAAATTTGACAGAGTTATTGCGTAGGGAAATGTACACAGACACACAGACACACAGACAGACAGACAGACACGTTCACTTTTATATATATATATATAAACATTATATGTATAAATATATATATATGATGACTGCAACGTCTTGTGAGACGAGTGCCACTCCCTCAGACACTTAAAGTTCATGAGCCTGAAAATGACTTCCATCGCCACAGGACCATTTTTATAGACAAATGCTTGAGGGAGTATCTATACACAGATTGTGTTACAGAGTCTTAGCTTTGTACGACAGCTAAGTCTCTCTCTCTCGGTTCAAGATGGTGAGATCCAGCAACAAGCAAGAGCAAGATAGCCAGCAACAAGTTTAACTGCAGACCTGCTTGATGCGGGTACTGGTCTCCCGCTTTATGGTTTTTTAAATCAGAGATTTGCTTCTCCTAGAAAGGTTGCCTTCACTACGGCTTATGGGAGTCCACTCCACCCCAGCACACACATACATACACACAAACACACACGGTGCTAGTTGGCCGTTGACCCCCAAAAAGGGTTCATTCACCCTTTGGAATGTCTTGTTTTTAATCCTTCAGGGAGACTAGCCACCCTCCTCACCAAACAAATCTGGTGGGGGAACCAGTTTAGTCGCCGGTGACACGACCATGAGGCATGTAGTATATATATATATATAAGTATATATATATATATATGTATATATATATATATATATATATATATATATATATATATATATATATATATATATATATGTATGTATGTAGCATCCACATACAGTACTTTTGTTTTATCAAAAGTCGGTAGTTCTAACCACTGGACTACATATTTGGTTCTCGTAAATATCTCATTAATTGCCTATTACATAATCACTCGCACCCACATAGACAGACAGACAGACAGACAGACAGACACACACACACACACACATATATATACATATATATATATATATATAGGTAGAGACACATATAGGGAGTGGAGAGATATGTTATTTTTAATTCAATATAGCACATGTTATCTGAGAATTACTGTGAGCATACTTATCAATGGCTTTAAAGAGCACTAAGGTGCATATGGATGTAGTTTCTCGTTTCTATGTAATAAAAACATCGAAGTTGATCTATTTTAAAAGCACATATGTAAATATAAATATTCTCGGTACAGTTTAATTTTATGTGGATCTAATTTTGCAATCTAATTTGTATATATATATATATATATATATATATATTTATATATATGTGTGTGTGTATGTGTGTGTATATGGACGTGTATGTACCTCTTTGTATTCCTGTGTGTGTATTCTTTTGAAAATTACGCAATGATACTTTCTATTAAAATGCTTATAACAAAAGATACCGATTTTTATTGCTTTGTTTAATTATCAAAAACAAAATCTGTTTAAAATCCTTGCTGATATTCACAAAAATGTCTCAGAGCAAAACAAAGCATGCTGAATAATGTAATTCGGGAAAACAATCTGAGTGAATATTAGTGTCTCCATAGACGATCCGTAACGCAACCCCTCACGGGCTCATATAAAACGTCATCGACAATATCTACCCTCATTTCTCCACGATTCAGTGGATATTAATGTAATACAAATAATACGATTATGCTTATATCTATTTTGTAATAGATATCATACATGGTGTGCGGTTATTCTAATTCAGTTTCATGTTTAAAATCGGGTACGCTATTCGTCTATACTGTGACAATTATCAATGAAAAAAACGAAAGTCATGTAAATAAGCTCCACGTATTTTCGTAGAACAGAATAATATATTTCAAATGCATTTATTCTGTTGACATAAACATCATGATGAATAATTCTATGTCAATATTGAATAATAATTATTCAACAATGCGCTGAATAAAAAGGTCGCGTGTACAAAAATCCTGCGAATGCAGCTCCCGACAACAGGGCGTCGAAACAGAAACAATAATTTTAACCTCAAACTATTTGGAAAACAAAAAACACGCCTTGTACACGTTTTCACCCTACGAATGCACCGTCCTATTCTTTGATCGAACTAATCGTCTTCACCGACAAAACCTACAATAAAGGTGATATATATATATATATATATATATATGTATATATATATATATGTATGTATATATTGTTTGTAAATCAATATGTTTTAATTCTGTTTTTATTGTTTTTATTACTGCTGTAATACTACAAGTATTTTAATATAAATTATTTCCAGAAGTGCAAATATAAAAGCATATAAAATATGAATTGGGTTTATTTGAAAAGCATCTCGAACTTTTACAGAGGTAGTATATAGCTTGGTTGTTGTTGCTGTTTTTCGAGTTAAAAATATTCTGCGCATAGTCCACGGAGCTGATGCCTCAGAATTAAGGGGTTTGCATGCATTCCTCATTGTTGCATTTTATTATTCGTTATGCTCGCGAGAATCAACGCCGAAATTCAGGGCAGCTATTCCAATCTGTTACATACGAAGTACGGAAATATTTTTACTCAAAAGCAACCGCCCCTGACAGTATTCCAATTATTGTACTCAAAAAACGTCAACCTGAACTGGCGCCGATACTTATAAAACTGTTTAAACGTTGTCTTAAGGAGAATTGCTCTCCATCACCCTGGAAAATCTCATCAGTATGCCCTGTATTTAAGAATTCAGGTGATCATTCATCCCCCTCTCAGCACAGGCCAATAAGTCTCCTGTGTGCCATGAGTAAGTTGCTGGAATCTGTGTTAAATAGAGAAGTAATCAACCATATCAGCTAAAATAACCTTCTTAGTGACACACAATATGGTTTCCGTTCTGCTAGATCCACAGCAGATGTGCTTACAGTTATATCTCATGGGATGAGCGAATCTCTCGACAGGGGAAACCTTTCTAGGGCAATTTATCGTGGCATATCAAAGGTCTTTGATAGGGTATGGCGTAAAGGTTTACTTCACAAGATCTCCAGTTATGGTATAGCTGGAAATGTCTTCTCAATTATTAAATCATTTCTCTCTGATAAAAGTAGTAGTTGATGGGCAAAGAATTAGCTCACAGTATTAATGCTGGAGTCCCTCAGGGGTCCATCCTGGGCCCAACTCTTTTCCTGATTTACATGAATCACATCCTTACATCATTTGTAGACATTTTTGCTGATGACACTACCATCTATAGTAGCACATCTAAGACAGTAAACGACCAAGTTCTCTCCGATTCTCTCTCCTCTGATATTGAGCACGTTGTACAATGGGGAAAGGAGTTACTTTTAATGTATCTTACACCAAGCTTCTATCTTTACATCATCAACGTTCTGATTCCCATCTGGCATCAATTAAAATGAATTGCTCTCGTCTTGGGGAGGCCTCAAGTTTTGATAAGCTTCTGGGCTTGTTCTTTACTCCTGATCTTAAATGGAATATGTACATCAAATCTGTTGCCAAGGCCGCTGGAAAAATGGTCGGATCCTTCTATCGATCCAGTAGATATCTTACTACTAATGCAATTCCCTATCTTTATAAGAGCCAGGTACGTCCAGGGATGGAATACTATTGCCACATCTGGGCAGGAGCTGCTAGAAAGGACTTTCCCTGCTTTGATAGGGTTCAAAATAGACTTCGTGGCCTGGTGGGAGATGCCCTTTTCTCTTCGCTGCAACCTCTTTCTCACAGAAGAGATGTTGCGAGTTTGTCTCTGCTTTATCGTTATTTTTATGGAAAGTGTTCGACTGAGCTTCAGTCTACGGTCCCTCCCTCGCCACACTTTCACAAGAAACACTCGTCTAGCTGAAAACACTATCAATTATTCCCCCCACTCTTTATCTGTGCCTAAACCTAAACATAGATTACATGATCAAAGCTGCTTTCTTAGACTTGCACGCTTGTGGAATTGTCTTCCGTTTTCCTGCTTTCTAGTTGTCTATAATATGGTTGTCTTCAAGTCCAACGTGAACAAGTTTCTGATGAACCGTTACACTTAAGTTAACAAATTTACCGGACTTCCATTACTATCGATTACTATATTGTCCTTTTGACTACTGTACTCTCTTTGACCCTTATCCTTGAGTGACCTCTAGGCCTTCATAAGTGGTGACGCTTATGTAAAAAAAACACAAGAAAAAACACAGCTTAATGAGTGTTGATTAAAGATGCGTATATTGACCTTTGTTTGCCTCAAACAAAAAAGTTACTGTTTTGCGTCAGGTAAAAATTTGTTTGCTACACGTTGAGACAGAGACGACGTGACAACGATGAATTCTTGTGCCAAATCCTCCTTGATTTTTCCCAGAGTCCGGTTATCCAAATAGTTCTGATACTACTATGTCACCATTAGCCATACCACAGAGATACAGTTTGAACTTAATAGTATCATGGTTTAGGAGCAATCCTGGAACGCAGAAAGATTAGGGTTATTGCAAGAGTTGGTAATTTTGCTGGATATACGACATATTGTGTTATTAGAAGAGAGGGTAAATTAGTGGAGCAAAATAAGAAGAACTGAGATTCCGAAAGAGATGCCGGGGGATTGCTGAGACATTTTTTAACTTTCAAGACCGATTAACGCCTCATGGTCTGATGTGTGTTTACAAAATTGACAGCTGAGAAAGGCTGGTTGGGCGGAATTAGTGATTTTCTATTAACTGAGTATGTCGATGATTAAGACCGAACAGTGCACTGGGATTTTTATTTTAAGTCAATAAATTTAGAAATCAGAGTTAGTTTGGTGAAACGTTTCTAGTTTGCGACATTTGGCGACACCCTAAACGCGGGTCATACATTCAAGGCACTAACCATTTATACTTTATCTTTTGTGAATTTTCGCTGTTTATTTTTTAAACTTCCTAGTACATATCCTGATACAAAGACACGGAAAAAGTAGGAGAATATATAAATAAGTAGAAAGTTACGGAAAACAGCGTTTGGTCAACGATTAGTGAAAGGGAGCACACGCAATCACGATAAAACAAATGTCGCTGAATATGTTATATGCTATAAAGTGTATGTCTTTTATAAAATTGGCTTAAATAGTAATTGGTGTTGTAGACATGTGTTTAAAAATAGCAATTAAACCATGATTTCTTGCGAATTCACAGATTTATCTCGGCACGTATTTCAACTCAGGACAAGATCGAACTTGAGAGCATCGATTATTAAATTATAATTAAAAAAATCCCCAGAGCAACAAAATACACTGTAAAGGTATAATGATAACCGCTAGACAGATATATGTAACTCGTATCAGTATAGATGGTGTTCATAATTTATATTTTAGTTTCTTAGAAACAAGTGTGTCAAATCGATGTAATGCTGAAGAAAGTTCAAAAGAAAAATCAATAAGTTTTCGATGATTCTAAACGTGGTTAAAAAGGTTGAGTTTTATCGACATGATCTTAAATTGATTTTATCCGAAATGCGCAGAATTCGTTGACCTGAATCCAAACTATTTGCTTAATGTTTCTTTTAGTAATCGGGTTTGTATTAAGTGAACCTTATGCATCAACAACCAACGCACACACACATTTAAATGGATATATGTGTAAAGAAAACATATGGCGGTCTTTGTTTCTTGGTTGTGGAGTCATCAACGTTCAAATCCACCTAACGCACACTCACACAGACATTAGTAAATTAACAATTTATATATATATATATATATATATACATATATATATTTGTATATGTATAGATATATTTATATATGTAATATATATATATATTTATATATATAAATATATATATATATATATATATATATATATATATATGTATAGACTGTCGAAAATCTCACTGAAGGGCTGTGAACTTAAATACGTTCTATAGTTTTGATCATACCTTTCTTTAATGTTGAAAAAATCTGATTAAGATATTGGAAATTTTCATTTAAAAATGTAAAATTGAAATAATCTTTATTTATGAAAAATAATGTCTTTAAAATGTTTAGCTTCGGATATTTGTAATCTTTTCAAACTATTATACATGGTGTATGGCAGAATCACTGGATTGCAATTTTTAACCCTTCTTTCTTTCCGCGAGCATACTAACTTCTAATTGCCAAGCGTCCAACTGCAAGAATTGAAGGAAAACATCAGGAACGACATAAGCGAGTTAACTGTTTTGACAAGCTTCTGAGTTTGACCTTTACTCCTGATCTGAAATGGAACAGGTACATCAAGACTGTTGCCAAGGTCGCTGGAAAGATATGGGATCCTTCTACCGCTCCAGAAGATATATCACTTCTGATGCAATTGTCTATCTATATAAAAGCGAAGTACGTCTAAGGATGGACTACTGCTGTCATATATGGGCAGGAGCTGCTAAAAACAGCCTATCCTGCCTTGACAGAGTACAAAATAGACTTCGTCGCTTAATGGGGGATGTCCTTTTCTCTACCCTGCAACCTCTCTCCCACAGAAGAGACGTTGCGAGCCTATCCTTGTTTTATCGTTATTTCCATGGCAGGTGCTCGTCTGAACTCCAATCTCTGCCCCCCCCTGACGAAACACCCGTCTAGCTGAATCCACTGTGAAAAATTTCCCCCACTCTTTTTCTGTGCCTAAATCAAACAGCGGATTCCATGAACAAAGCTCCTTTCTTAGAACTGCACGCCTGTGGAACTCTGTTCCGTCTGCCTGCTTCCCCCATTACTACGACTTGGATGTCTTCAAGTCCAACGTTAACAAATTCCTAATGAACCGCCCCCTTAAGTAAACACTTCATCAAATCTCCACACTAACGTAATGTACTTGTAATAACCCTTATCCCTGAGTGTCTTACGGGCCTTGATAAGTGGTGCCCACCATGTAAAAAAAAACTCGCAATCCGGAGATTCCGTAATCTGTCATGAGAAAGAGAACAAATATGCTTAGATGGAAATGGACAACAATTCAAAGACATTATTTTCATGAGAAAAAATTGTTGGAATTTCGCCTTTTTTAAAATAAATCCGAATATCTTAGACAGATTGGGTTGAAATTACAAGAAAATATTTATCACAAATAATGAATGAATTTAAGTTCAACATGCTTCAGACACTTTTTTGAAACCTGCATATATTCGTGAACACACACACACATTATACATATACATATATATATATATATATAAATATATATATATATATGTGTAAGAATCTAAATTTAAAAAAAAGTAACTGAAGATTTACAAACTAATTATTATGTACAAAGGTACACATGGTGCATATTAAGAAAATCCCTTAATATATACATATATATATATTTATATATATATTTATATGTATGTATATATATATATATATATTTCTGTGTAAATATATTTTCTCACAATATATACCAATCCTTATTTAAGAAGTCTAATACAATTACAGAGCAATATAGTGAATAAATTACCGAACTTCATGATGTTTACCATCTTATAATGCATTCCTTTTATTCAGTTGACATTTACAATCTTTGACAGTATCTGTTTTGTACTGCATAGTCAATCACTTAATTAATATATCAATCAGAGAATATATTATGCCCTTAACTATCAGAAAAATCGCAACAATCAATTTGTCAAAAGAAAATAAAATGCGTTTTTACATAATTAAAATCCGAAAATTGTGGGAGAATCTGTAAATACCATAAAATAGCTTCATTGCACAATTTTGAAAGTGAAAACCCACATATAAAAGTAAATAAATATACTGTAAGAATACTAAAGAAATTATTCATAATTTACAAGATTCAGTAATAAGATCTTTACTACAGACATCATTTCTCCAACTTAACAAAATAGCAAGAAGTAAGATTAAAAAAGACACAAACAAAATACTGAGGATGAAATTGGACTCCGAAATATATTTAACTACAAAATTTCAAACGAGTAAAATATTTGTCCACGTTCGTAAAACTGCGTTGTAATTTGGCTGTCAAGCACACTTGATGGGTATTTTATCTAAAATAAATCAACGCTTCTATAACGAAACTAACACCTCTGATTTTAATATCGTGTAGTCAGCAGACCTTTTCCGACATTCAAAAATACAACAACTGAGAGACAACACCCGGATCCTTACTACTGGATTTTCTATCGCCAACTTAACTTCATGGCAAGAAAGAAGAAGAAAAATAGATACAAAAAATACTGGGGATTGAGTTTTTATTTGAATTATTAATTTTAAACACATAAAATATTTGTATATTTTTCGTAATATATATATATATATATATATATATATATATATATATATATATATAAGAATTACAGTTAAGTTTACCAAAATAATCCAAGATGGCAAAATTAAAGTATATTATAAATATTGAAGAGTTAATATTTATAAAATAATCTCGACCAGATGTAAAAGATCAATGAAAGCAAATAGAAGAGTGAGCGTATAATCAGAACAAATAGTTAATAAAACATGTAAAAAACACCTTGAAAAAAGAGTTAAAAACATATGTAATTTAAAAAGGAAGACAAAAAAGTGGACCGTCTTTAATCCGAGGAGTTCTGAAGAATTACTTTCCTTCTCATCAGAGGGTAGAAATTAGCAAAATGCACGATCGGATTTTGCTTGCAAAAGTATTTTATGAAACAACAAGTAAGTCATGGATCTTATTTGGTAATAAATAGTGAAGCAGAGGAAATAGAGCGAAGAAAAAGGTGATTTAATGTGAATGGATAGTCTCGTAAAGGGTAAACTATCCATTAACGGTAAATTCCAAAAATCAAAATCCAAACAAGTTTGTTTGGAAATGGAAACTTAACCAACTTTTTTAATTTTATCGTTATTGTATATTTTACGCTTCACCAGACTATCCACCTTTTTCTTCACCTCTGCTTCACTATTTGTTACCAAGTGAGATCTATTACTTACTTGTAGTTTCGTAAAATACTTTTGCAACCAAAATCCGACCCCGCAGTTTGCTAAATCCTACCCTCTAATGTGAAGGAAAGTCTTTCTTGGAAACTCCATGGATTAAGGACTATCCACTATTTTGTGCTGCTTTTTGAAATATGTTTTTAATTCTTTTTCAAAGTTTTTTTAACATTTTTTATTAATTACTTGTTCTTATATATATATATATATATATATATATATATATGTGTGTGTGTGTGTGTGTGTGTGTGTGTGTGTGTGTGTGTGTGTTGGTAATATTAATCGGAACGGGAAACGAAAAAATCGGGACGTTAAAAGTAATTTGCATTATTTGCACTTAAATTAAAATGCTGAGGATTACTCATTTTAAAGATTCTGGTGACAATATAATCTATATCGTAATAATAACATAAAAAATGATGTAAATTGATTTTTCTTCTGCCATAAAAGAAACAAAATGTTGACTTTTGCTCTTCCAGAAACAATTTTTTTAAGTTATCTCTCTCTCTCTCTCTCTCTCTCTCTCTCTCTATATATATATATATATATATATATATATATATATATATATATATATATTAAGAAATGTGATTGATAATTTAAAAATCAAATTTTAATAAAATTAAAAATCCGTTTCATAAGAAGGAACAACAACAAAATCAATTATCTGTACGATCGTTTCGGAAAACAATGCTTTTTATTGTGGTATACATCAAGTTATGTACAATAATTATATATAGTTTTTTGATAAGCAAGGTCTCCTCATCAGCAAATTTTGAAGGGTTTTTATTGAATTTAAAACACCATAAATAAACCTAGCATTGAAAGTAAGGCATATGAATCTGAAAAATTGAAATAAAAGGTCTGGATTTAAAATTTATAAGGAAATTAATATGGGTTAGAGATAGAAATAAGTAGAGAAAAATATATTTTTTTGAATTTACATAATAAATTTGCTTTAAAAATATATAGCGATATTTACCTTTCAATTTTCGTTTTTTGAAATCAAGAACTGTGGTTAAAATAGTCATTTAGATATTTGCTATAGCTTTTTATCTTATTGAATGATGAATGTTAAAAGGGGGGGACGCTCGTGCAATAAATTGTTTCCGTTAGCGTATTTTTGATTTAAAGACGACACGGTTTATATATAGAGAATATTACTATTACATTTTTTAAGGGGAGATAATTGTCAGGTTTTCTTTACTTTATTTATTTGAAGGGTGTAAGGGAGATAATTAGTCTAACTTAATTTATAAAAAAAAATAATAATAATTGTAATCTATTTTTACTAATAAGTAATTTTTAATGATTTAAGGTGGTTTATATTTATTAAATTTAGACCAACGTTTATGAGTACATGTCATAAGCTCCTGTCTTGAATTTAATAGTTTAGTTGTATTTTTTATATCTTCATATTTTAAAATTTTTAGGGTCTCTTTTGTACATAAACCGTAGCGTCTTTAAATCAAAAATACGCTAACGGAGACAGTTTATTGCACGAGCGTCCCCCCTTTTAAAATTCATCATTCAATAAGATAAAAAGCTATAGCAAACATCTAAATGACTATTTTAACCACAGTTCCTGATTTCAAAAAACGAAAAATTAAAAGGTAAATATCTCTATATATTTTTAAAGCAAATTTATTATGTAAATTCAAAAATATATATTTTTCTCTACTTATTTCTATCTTTAACCCATATTAATTTCCTTATAAATGTTAAATCCAGACCTTTTATTTCAATTTTTCAGATTCATCTGCCTTACTTTTAATGCTAGGTTTATTTATGGTGTCTTTTAAATTCAATAAAAACCCTTCAAAATTTGCTGATGAGGAGACCTTGCTTATCAAAAAAACTATATATAATTATTGTACATAACCACAATAAAAAGCATTGTTTTCCAAAACGATCGCACAGATAATTGATTTTGTTGTTGTTCCTTCTTATGAAACGGATTTTTTAATTTAATTAAAATTGATTTTTAAATTTTAAATTATCAATCACATTGCTTAATATTGAATTAGCTCTAGGACATTTAACTATCGAGCTTATTATATATCTAAATTACAACGAGCACTTTCTTTTTCCTGTATTTTAATTAAACTAGTAATTTCACTGTTACATTAAAATACACTCAGTTCTTTAGACTATTGTTCTAATCTCCTTTAAATTATATATATATATATATATACATATATACATATATATATATATATATATATATATATATATATATATATATATATACTATCAGGACGCGTTGGGCGGTGGAAGCCTTCCTCCTCTCGCAATAAATGTAAACTACAGTTGCTGTTGATTGCTGCTCGCGTCCCTGAACAATAACGGAGACTGGTGGCCGTGGGTGAAACAAAATAAGTTGGCATTCACTTGCGATTAGTGATGGTTTGAAGTGATAACATGTAGACCCTTTAAAATATAAAAAGCAATTAAGGGAAACATAAATCAGTATGAATAGATAAATGCATGAATAATGGTCAATTAGAATAATAATGGAAAATAAAAACAGAAGTTTTAGAGGTTAGGGATTCTCACTGTATATTGACTGTGATCGAAATCAATGGTAGCCGCCCTTGCTTGTTCAAGTCTTCCTTTTCTTTTCAAAACCTCCACGAATATTATTGAAGTAAATTCCAGTTTTATGTCGTCTTTTTAAATCATTGATACCAAAGAATTATGCCTTTTTTAACTTCACTTTTTTAGTATTATGTGTAATACGGTGTTTTGATGATACACATTTTCCAGTGGTAAACTACGACCTTGCATGAGAAGCTGAGGCATTCGTATTCATTCAAGAGTCTATCTATGAGTAAAGCCTCCTATAATTTAAACTCAAATTTTTAAGAGCTATGCAGGCAGGAGTGTTGCTATTAATCAAGAAACATTTTTTATTTTCGAATTAAATTTTCTACATAATCCCAACCATTCTCAATATATTATTGTACAGAAACCACGTTAACTAATCTGTTATTTTATTACAACCTTAATTCTCCATGGCTCATATTAAATCCACTCTCTTAAAAATGATTATAATTCGAGATATATCTTGAAATTTTCATTCTTTTTAATAGGATTTCAATACAATATCGAATGATCGATTTTTAAAACATGCGGCTCATACTTCCGAAGCCTTTTGTTTCCAATCTGAAACAACGGATTAAAAACAGACGTTGAAATCTTTGAAATCAACGTTTCCATTCTGTCTATTTCAATTAAGTGAAATCCGTCATTCATATCCGATAATACATGCGGAGCGGCTGTTACAAGATGTGGGACATCACAAGAGACTTTCGCAAGCAATAGCAGATGACTCTTACTTTTGTGTTTTCTGGAATAGGAAAAACTTATTATTAGAATGACTTATGTGATCTGTTGATGACCGTTAAATAGCCAGTGACCGACGCTAGTAACTGTATGCGGACAAGGAAACATCCTCTTTCTTGACCCAGATTAAAGTAAACCGCAATAGAAACTTCTGTAACGTACATAGCAAGAGAAACAAACACAACCACACACACACACACACACGCACACACACACACACACACACACATATATATATATATATATATATATATATATATATATATAAATGTTGTTTGTTTTGGTTTTAGCGATATGTTTTGAATGAATTCAATTATTTACGAAAGCGCATGTTTACCTAAATGCGAGCTGGAAATAATTTTCCCTTCAACCAATTTGGTACCCCCACATGAGGTGTGGTATATATATTATTTTTAAAATGTAATTATCCACTGACACGTGTTTCGTCGTCTACAATTAATCGGAGTGGCTGAATATAGCGAGATTCGAAATCGGGACACCACGGTAATGAGCCTAAGCCCCTTACCTCTGACCCATCTGGCCAACTGTCTGGATATATCACGATTTACTTAAATGTTGTTTGTTTTGGTTTTAGCGATGTTTTAAATGAATTCAGTAATTTACGAAAGCGCAATTTTACCTAAATGCGAGCTGGAAATAATTTTCCCGTTAACCAATTTGATACCTCCACATGGGGAGTGGTATATATATTATCTTATTTAATTATAAAATGTAAGTATCCATTGGCATGTGTTTCGTCGTCCAAGACTAATCAGCGTGGCTGAATATAGCGAGACTCGTAATCTGGACCCCAGGGTAATGAGCATAAGCTACTTACCTCTGACCCATCTCGCCAACTGTCTGGATATATCGCGATTTACTGAAATGTTGTTTGTTTTAGTTTTAGCGATATGTTTTGAAAGAATTCAATTATTTACGAAAGCGCATTTTTACCTAAATGCGAGCTAGAAATAATTTTCCCGTTAACCAATTTGGTACCCCCACATGGGGAGTGGTATATATATTATTTTTAAAATGTAATTTTAAACTGACACGTGTTTCCTCTTCTACGACTCATCAGAGTGGCTGAATATAGCGAGATTCGAAATCGGGACCCCACGGTAATGTGCCTTAGTTGGAGATAGTTGGCGAGATGGGTCACATGTAGGGGGCTTAGACTCATTACCCTGGAGTCTCGATTTCGAATCTCGCTATATTCAGCCACTCTGATGAGTCCTAGACGACGAAGCACGTGTCAGTGGATAATTACATTTAAAAAATTATATATATATATATATATATATATCGTTTTATTTTTTATTACTGTATCTTTCTGTTAAGGTACATTATTGTTTCAGCTACTTGGCCGTTTTTTTGGCCGTCTGTAGCATCTTCAGACTTTTACAGAAAAGTTCGCTATGTTGGGATGAGAGAGAGAAAGAGTGAATGAGGTCCGGGGGGCGAGGAGGGCGAAAGAGATAGAGGAAGAGAACAAGGGTTAGATGGAGGGCGCTTGGTATGTCGATAATGTGTTTTAGTTTTGGGGTTTCAGGAACTTGTGGAGAGGGTCTGGGAAGTTTATTTCTGGTGTGTCAAAGGGCATAGGGATACATGGAGAGGAAGGGGAATCTGTGGGGGTGAGAGGAGGGGGTTTATTTAAAATTAAAACCCCAAAACTAAAACATATTTAATCTGAAAAGGAAACACTTAATAATGTTAAAAACATATTTAATTTGAAAAGGAAACACTTAATAATTGGATAGTCCTTATTCCGCGGAGTTTCCAAGAAATACTTTCCTTCTCATCAGAGGGTAGGAATTAGAAAAAAATGCGGGATCGGATGTTGCATACATAAAAGTTTTTGATGAAACTGCAAGTAAGTCAAAAACATGACTTGATAACAAAAAGTGAAGCAGAGGGAATATAGTGAAGAAAAAGGTGATTTCACGTGAATGGATACTCAGGTGAAAGGTAAGGTATCCAATGAGGATAAAATCCAAAAATGTAAGTCCAAGAAAGTGTAATCAATTTTCCATTCGCACAAGTAAAATTAAAGGAAATCGCGTAATTGGAAGATGGTTCAAAATAATCCAAAAGGCTGAAAGCTCTATCTCCTAGTTGGTTTTATTGAGCTTTTACATCTGGTTGTGATGACTTTATAAATATTAATTCTTTAATATTTATAATATACTATTTTTTTACACCTTGAATCATTTTGGTAAATTTAATTGTAATTTATATATATATATATATATATATATATATATATATATATATATATATATATATATATATATATATATATAGTAGAATTGTAATTAATAAAAACTGGAGAAAGTGTTCAATACTGTTGTAGAGCAAATATGCATTTTATTTTTTATTACCGTATCTTTCTGTAAAGTTATATTATTGTTACAGCTACCCGGCCGTTTATAATGTAAATTAACAGAAAGATACGGTAATAAAAAATAAAAGGTACATATATATATATATATATATATATATATATATATATATATATACGTATATGTATATATAAAAGTGGATTTAAACAGCATGTATTTTAATGTAATAGTAAACTCCCTAATGTAATTAAAATAAAAAACAGTGCTAGTTGTAATGTAGATATATAATAAGCTCAATATGCATATATATCCTAGAGCTATTTTAATATTTAGTAAGATGGTTGATAATTTATGATTAAAATTAAAAATTAAAAATCGGTTTCATGACGACGAACCCAACAAAGTCAATAAATTGTACGATCGTTTCGGAAACGATATTTTTATTTAGATAGACATTATATCATGGGCAATAATTTTAACATATAGTTTTTGGAAAAAAAACTCTCCTAATCAGCAAAAACTATTGGGTGGGTTTTTGTTAAGACACCAAAAATAAACCTTGTATTATTACGTAAGAGTGATGTATCTTAAAAATATTTAAATATAATGGAAAATATTTACTTTTTGCTGTTGATAACCAAAGTAAGATAAATTGAGAATAAAAATTAGAATTAAATCATAGAGTTAAATTGGATTTAAATGTAAGGTTAAAATAAGATATTTTAAAGAAAATTTAGCAATGATATATATATATATATATATATATATATATACACATATATATATATATATATATATATATATATACACCTTATAATGATTCGTCTTTTAAAATTCGTAAGTATCATCGTCAAAGCATTCATTTGGATGATAAATGTAGCTTATGAATGCTTGAACATTTTAAAGGGAACGCCAATGGAATAATCCTATCGGTTTGAATTCGTTAGTAACACTAAATTAAAATTTAATAAGATATTTCAAAAACAAAAGGGAGATAATCATATTACATATCTTTTAAAAGAAACACCCAATATTTTTGCTCATGAGGAGACTTTGTTTCAAAAAGCTATATGTTAAAATTATTGTCCATGACTTAATGTCTATCTAAATAAAAAACATTGTTTCCCAAACGATTATACTATTCATTGACATTGTTGTGTTGCTCCTTATGAAACCGGTTTTTAATTTTTATTTTAATTATAAACTATTAATCATCTTACGAAATATATATATATATATATATATATATATATATATATATATATATATATATATAGAATATAAAGTTGAACGTTTGTGTGTGTGTGTCTGGTCACGAATAGGCTCCTATATGGTTGACTATTATAAAAAACTGATCCCATATAATAATAGCAGATGTACCGAGACACAGGGATGGGTGGGTTTGGTCTGGCATAATGATGATTCATTAAAATGTTGGGGTCTGCGTTCCCGCCTGGTCAATAAAGCAGGGAAATATAAAATTTAGAAATTAAAAAAAAGACGTTTATAAGTGTTTTTGATATAGATGTACATGATAATACTTTGATAAGTATGTTTTAACTTAAAGAGTAATGGAATATTAAATTTGTGGGGTCTGCGTTAGGGTCTGGCCTCCATAAAATGGAAATAGGCACACACTTTAATAAAGAATTTTCATATCTATCTGCGTAAGTTTACTTTGATAATTATGTTTCAGTTTGGAGAAATATTGCATAATAAAATTATGGGGTGTTTGTTTGCGCCTGGCCTCTATAGAATGGAAATATGTCACAAAGTTTAACAAGGTTTTTTAATATAGATCCACAGAATATTGTGAGAAGTGTTTCAGTGTGAACAGGTATGGTATAATAAATTATGGGGTCTATTTATTTTATTTTTACTTTCATCATATTTTGCTTTGGTTTTGATACCCCCAAATTCGAAGCTATCTCTTTACAACCCTTCCTTTTCATAACCTACCATACTTTCATAAATAATAGTCCATTTTCTGTAGGCTGCTTTTGAACCCAGTAAACGACGGGTATTTTTGCTAGTATATATATATATATATATATATATATATATATATATATATATATACACTAGCAAAAATAGATATATAGGCTGTTTATATATATATATATATATATATATATAAAACAACCTATATATATATATATAAATAAGCCTATATATATTTATATATATATATAACTACTTAATTTACTCACATAAAATTAATATACGAATGTATAGATTTATGCGTAAACTTTAAGTATTTACTTCAAAAGTGCTCAATACGTAAGTAGAGCTAGTTAGTAATTTATAAAACATATATGGCGATTAAGCTACACTGAATATTCCGCGTTTCATCCACTCTAGGACTCTTCAGGCTTATGCGCATAAGCCTGAAGAGTCCTAGAGTGGATGAAACGCGGAATATTCAGTGTAGCTTAATCGCCATATATGTTTTATAAATTACTATATATATATATATATATATATATATATATATATATATATATATATATATTAAAATGATCTGAAATAACAGCAATAAGAGGAAATGATTTTAAACTTATTCCATTATTTTTAATGGTTGTCTATAAATTTGGTGTAATAAATACGATAATTTCCGTATATCAATTGATATTTAAGATATAATTATTTCACTAAATCAATTGTGCAGCATTGAGAATAATCTAAAAAAGATTGAGAGCATGTCTCCTGTTGCTGTTATTTCAGATCATTTTAAATCACGTAAGCATATTTTAATGTCCCCTCCATCAATACTAGATATTTTGGGTGCAATGTCAGATATTTTTTGGAATTCGAACGACAGATTTGATAATAAATAACAATGATGCGACATAATAGGCAACGGTAACACTTACTATTACGTGAATTAAACTAAAGGCTGTTAAAAAAACTTAGTTCGTAAAAATCTAATGATTGGTTGTTTATTTTTAACAGGTTCAGAGAGTGCTAAAAATAAGGTCTAAAGTATGGTTGATCCTCTAAATATACGCTCTTAAAATCAAATATTACATTACTACACAATTCAGGTCATAAGTTTTCCAACGCACCTTGATTTGTTTAATTCTGACCAATAGTCGCTGAATTGTAGAACTTATAAAATTGTCAAAAAATGTGGTGTATTTATTCATCAATATATATATATATATATATATATATATATATATATATTTAAATGCGAAGCTCGCGGTTTGTGTACAAGCAAACGTTTGAGCACTTTACGAGTGGCGGACGGATGTTTATTTAAATAGACATTCGGACAGATTAGTTGCGGGCACCGCTTCCGTGGTCAGGGGGTAGAACTGCCCACTGTCATCACGACGGTTTTAGGTTCGATCCTCGGCTTGGGATAGGTGCTAGTCTAGCGGCACTGATGAGTTGTGATACAACGAAATAGGAATGTATGTCGATGACAAAAATATATTTTATAGCCCCCCTCTTTTGGTAGAGCACTATCGTAAATGATCTCACTCGCTACTTAATTTGGCTGAAAAATGCGAAGCTCGCGGTTTGTTTACAAACAAACGTTTGAGCACTTTACGGGTGGCGGACGGATGTTTATTTAAATAGACATTCGGACAGATTAGTTGCGAGAACCGCTTCTGTGGTCAAGGGGTAGAACTGCTGACTGTCATCACGACGGTTCTAGGTTCGATCCTCGGCTTGGGATAGGTGCTAGTCTAGCGGCACTGATGAGTTGTGATACAACGAAACAGGATGTATGTCGATGACTAAAATATATATATATATATATATATATATATATATATATATATATTAAAATGCGAAGATATTGAGTTCTTTGGGACGGAGCTTAAAGTATATTCCTATGAACAATCATATATTTTCTCAAATCAGCAGTAGACTTATAAACCTTGTTGCATATCAAACAGATCGGCTGGTTAGGGCAAATATCACAGAGTTTATCTTAACAGGAGATTGTGTGATTTAAATTGGTTACCGTATCCAGCTTTCGAAAAAATCACTCGAGCTTTGTGCCAGGGTTTTAACCACTAGTAAAACCTTTCGATTCAGATTTATGTGAACTCGTTTTCTTTTCTCTAGAGCATCATAACATTCCGTACAAGTTTTTACCACTTAGACCTTGGCTGAGTACGTTCTTTTTTATGTGTCGATGTTTATTAGCAGGACCTTCAAATTGTTCTTTAAACATACACATACATCCATACATACATACATACATACATACATACATACATATAGTAATGTATTAAAATGTATGTCTATCAATTAATGAACAAAAATTCTTCCAGATTTCATCCTAAAAGGCAATTGTCAGACTAAAATCCATGCAGTACACTTTTCTATTTTACACCCCCACACAAACACACACAAACACACCAACACACATATATTATTATACTGTAAGTTTGTTTTACATAAGTATTTACGTCGTTACACATTTATGAGTAGGTTACGTTCAGCCAGTTCTAAGTAACTAGAAATCTCTTCAAGCGATATTGCAAAGTAAATTTAGTCATTCATTATAACGGACTTTACTTTTGTATAAGCAATATGCCCTGAAAAGAGCTCAATCTACTTTTTGGTATTGTCGTTTTTTATGAATTTTTATTGCGGCTTAATCATTACGGTTCGTATAGCTTCCGGTTTAGGAGTTGAGCGACTTTCTCGTGTTTCTATTTTTTATATTGAGCTAGCATAAGGCATTCTGATATGATATGCGCTATTTCTTCCCATTCATTATAAAACCTACACACAAGCGATCTTGGTATTATGTAGATGTACAATGTGATGCACCTAGTGCGAATGGCTTGGTTCTGGGTTAATATTGAATTTCTCTCGGTAGATCTTTTAAATCTTTTTTTGCCAAACCAGTTCTATTTAGTTCGCTTTTATCTCTATGTGTGTATATATACAGAATGCATAATGTAGTTTCTCTGTAAATAATTTGGCCGTCTCTCTTACAAGCTCTGAGTAATGTTTACCTTATATCTTAGGATCGTTTTTCTTTTCACTACTTGAAGAATAGTTTCTTTAGTTTCTGAAATCTATTCAAACTTCCCCTCCATATTTATCACATCTTTATCATTAATAAGCCTCGATAACTTTCTTTTCCAGGTAGATACTATTGCCTTATATCCTCTTCTTAACAAAAACGTGATAAATTGTATTTGGTGTGTTTGTGTCCAAACGTTTGATGTCATCTACATTTTAGTCAAGTATACCAGCGTATATCGAATGAAAACTACTGCTCGACATCGATGATATATATTATATTCTGACTGATAAGCTGCGATTATAGACTGATTTGTAATCGTCTATTGTACTCGGCTGTGACACGTGTTTTTATTATCATGTCTTCTAATCTTATAGTCGTTTAGTAACCCCAAATATTTGTAGTCATCGCATTGTCAACTTTCTTATCAGGCATATAGTTTGCAGTTTAAGGTCATTCGAATTGATAGGCGTGCCTCTTTTTATCATGAGAACAGCACATGTTGTGATACCTATTTCTACCATTATGCCAATTCTAACAAAACTGATAACATTTATTTTGGTATTAAGTATGTTCTTATTTCTTAACATAATTAAAGATCATCTACGAATTGTAATTGATTGTAAGTAATCCATTTTCCAAAAGAAATCCCATACTTTCAATGCCGTAAAAGAATAGCAAGCTGACGATAACAAGCAAAAGGAAAATCATTCTCTTTAATTTCAATTAGCATAATCTATATTTTATGTAGTTACATTTGTTACACAATTATTCACGTCATTTTTTCATAAATGTCTGGATGTTGGGACGAATCCTAAAATGTCCTAACATTTAAGTCTCATGAATTGTTTCGATCTTGGAACAACTAGATTGTTAGCCCGCATCGTTAATCATTGAGTGATCGGCACCTTACTGTTGATGTTTTTGCTTGCACATTTCTTTGCCGAGCATCATTGTCGATGATCTTGATGGTATTACTTACCTCAATGTCTTCCTATTAAGAATTCTTTCTAGAAAGAGATCGTTAAATGAAAGTGTTTATGTGAAACAAACTGGATTCTCACCTGTCACATACATTTCAGCCAATGTCGTTAACCATTTAGGCACAGTCATCTCTCCGTTGCTGCTAATGCAAGATATAAAGAAATTTACATAATTGAATAAAAGCCGGATTTTTTTTATAATGACCGATAAACTGTTCAGAGTTTGGAAAAAAGACAAAAAATGTCCGCCATCTTCTAACAATCCGTTTACTTTATTGACATTACTATTTTCTTTTATTTTCTTCCTGAACAGTAATCTCAATCTATATGCATTCTGTTTATACGAAAAAATAAAGGTGCATTTGTTACCCTATATGTCGGTCATTGGCGTCACCGACCCACCTGTTACATTACATTAAATGCCATAGAAACGGTACTATAGTGTGACAACTGACCAGTCAATAGCATCTGTCACTTAGACGTCTTTCTGTATAGGGGAAGATTAAAGGCATACCTGGGATGTTGGGTGTGGCTCACTCCTACACTCAGGACTACGTCTTCGCTCCGGTAGCTCACTTTGGTTGGAATCGTCTTAATGCTAGTAGCGTTTCGTCATTTTGAGGCAGGCAAAAAACAACGCCCGACACACAATTGTAATAAAAATATCTTAACTATTTTATTTTAAAAAAAAGTACACGATATATTACAATAAAAATGGTAATTCATAATAATTACACTTTTAAGCACTTAGCTATTCAAAACTATCTATACTAGTGCTGAGGGAGGGGATGTCCCAATCTTCTAATTTACAGATAGAACACAGAACACGTGCTTATTCCATGGCTTTCCGAATGTAAAAAGGTCGAAGGAATCAAAATTGCATTGTGGTCCATTTCTCTGTAATACTCCACGCGAGACCGAATCATCCCCGGCAATGCTGGGAGTAACGAGCGTCCACGAGAGCCTGTACCACTATGAAAACAAAGTGGCGCACATTGCCGCCTTGGCATAAATGTGACTACTGTGAGTTGGGAGCCACTTGCTTTGAGGCATTCTCAGAACGGATTGTTTTTTTTTTACAAGGTAGTCACCACTTATCAGGGCCCGGAAGCTACTCGGGGATAAGGGTTATTGCGTGTACAGTACATTAGTATTGGAGATTTGATAAAGCGCCTTACTTTTGCAGTACGATGTTTATTCACATCCCATTTTAATTCATGACTGATAAAACAACTGGAGAACCAGAAGAATATAAGAAATTCCAATAGTATGCGGTTCGAGGAAATAAAGCTATTAGAATAGCCAGCTTAATTGCATCAGGAGATATCATAAAGGTGTTTCGTCTTATTAACGTTTTATACCATCACCTAAAACATTCACTGCGAAACCAAGCAAGTGAAATTATTCAAGTTTTAATGTGATAGTTTAGGAGAAGAAATGTAGGTGCATTACTCTACTAAAATTATTTAATTAATAATCACAAAAACAACAAACCAACTCCTTGAAACAAATCACAACAAAAGGGGTTTATTGCAGACGAGATAGTTTCCCAACTGAAAAGAAAGAAAGGGCAAATGAATCTGCCTGGTTGAGTGCCGTCTGCTGATGGTCAGGTAGGTGAGCGACTGATTGCAGTAGCCAGTGATTAGCGGTGTTAGGAGTGCTGTGAGAGAGATCTGTTCTGGTCGCTGGCTGGTGTCTCTTTGCCCAAATCAGCTGAGTTTTCAAAGGACTAAAAATAGTCCTTTAGGGCACAGCTAAAATCAATGCGCTCTTCCAAACGATTGGGCACCCTTGTTTAATCACGTTGGCGAAGGGCATTTATCCGCATATATAAAATAGATCGTTAACCGCTACCATATATTTGTGTGTGTGTGTGTGTGTGTGAAAAGAAAAATATGTTTTACACTTTAATTAAAATTGCTTTACAGTCGGAAAGGGTTGTAATTAAATTTGGAACGTTTTTTTTAAGAGGATGTTGCGGTTGCTTAAGAATTCAACATGTCTTTTATTCTTCTTCACTTTCATTTTAATATGCACACACCTCCTCACACTTTCTATATATCATATTAAGAGATTTCAAGCAAATACATATGAAACAACCCAAATGAACCTAATATTCAGCATTTACTTTTACAATTCAAAAATTAATTAATTTTCATATTGATTTATGACTGAATGAATTTGAATATCCAAACATGTTTTTGATTTTTTTTAAAATTAGTACTTTTATGATTATCTACTTGTAATCTCATCTTGGATTAACCCGGTAATATACATATATATATATATATATAATTATTTTTTTACTATAATAATTAAATACCTACAGACACTAGTGTTTCATCCTTTCGGGATTCTTCAGTGCAGGGTGCCACGATTACTACCAGTCGAACGATTCGAACCCCGCGACACGAGACATCTCTGGCTCGATTAGCGGAGGCCGTATCCATTCGGCTACTATTAACCGTGTGAAATAGCGTTGAATTTTAAACATTTTAATTTAAATGTTCATTACGTCAGACAGACAGTGATCAAATCGTTATACGATGATCTATGCATAAGAGCTAAATTGACCGACTTTTAATTCAAATGAAAGTGCTCAACGATAAGAAACGAATTTCTTAAAGGGGCTGTCATAATTATTTTTTTTTCTATAATAATTAAATACCTACAGACACTAGTGTTTCATCCTTTCGGGATTCTTCAGTGCAGGGTGTCACGATTACTACCAGTCGAACGATTCGAACCCCGCGACACGAGACATCTCTGGCTCGATTAGCGGAGGCCGTATATATATATATATATATATATATATATATATATATATATATATATATATATATATATATATATATATATATCACGAACGCAACCATTTATTTAATCCGTGAAACCCCCTTGCTTAACTTCTATCAACCATTATTACTTTGACCTCTTAAATAATTCGCAATTAACCCTGTTATCTAGAGATTGTATTTACTTAAAACTGAATACAACAAAACACTATATATCCGCTATGCCATGAGATTTTGTGATCGAGGCGATGTGTCTAGCATCATAGATAAGAACAGTAGCCCAAATAATAAAACAAATACCGATTATTAGCTAAACATTCACAACCGTGTTAATAAATAAGCAGTACAAATAGTAACTAGAAGCTTATATTTCTTACTAGCAAGACCCGTGTTCTAATGTTGTTCGGGGAAATGGAAAATAATACAGAACACTAAAAAATGTAGATATTAATTCCTGGCGTTCATATTTTACTCAGTTTCGGGTAAAGTGCATTTATCTTGGAAGGCTACTACCAAATTTTTGAAATTTATCCAACGTTTTTTCACCACATAGATAGCTCGCCTTATTAGAGATTGGCCTGCGTTCTCTTGTGAATAAGCCGGAACAAAATGTGTGATCTATTATTTAAAGACGATTAGGAACAAGAGAGGAACAGAGAACCAGAGAGAGATAGAGAGAGAAAGAGAGAGAGGGAGGAAGAGAGAGCGTGAGAGAGAGAAATACAGAGAGAAAGAAACCTGAGTGGTAATCATTCACGTATTGTTTTGATTGAAGACAGCAATATATACTTTATTATTTTACTAGAAGAGGTATCCAGCATCGCTAGGGACCGTACAAACAATGAGAACATTGAAGTCGATTCTGACTATATCTGTTACCCTTAGGAAAGAGGAATTTTTAATGTCTATCTATAATTTGCTTTTTCAAGCAAAAAATAGTTTACCTATCCTAAGAATGGCACAATCACGGAACAATGACGTTGGTACACCGGTTCACACCAGATCACCGAAGTTGAGCCTAGCCAGTTCCAGATGTGTGACCATTTGGGAAGGCGAGACGCTGTATGCACCACGAGGTAAAATATCAGGTTGATAAACTGGCGCGGCCTATCCTTCACTCGAGGGTAAATGGGACTTTCTGAAGCCTTGTTAGGCACCCATTTTGGGGATGGGGTCACGATAAAAAATACACTTTATAACCATGGCGATGCATTAAATATTCAGCCACCGACAATATTCGAATTAAACTACAAAACTCGTGTAGTAAGTTCAATATTGGTCGCGGTCGCGTTGATGGAAGACAGGTATTACACTTGTATGAAATAATTGTACCTTTTTTAGGATAAGTAATTTACAGTACGTGTATGAAATAATTTTACCTTCGCGAGGACAGTTAATGTAGAATAGATATTTAAAATAATTTTACCTACCCTGCGACGGGTAATTTAAGTACATATATGAAACAATTTAGCATATTCTCGACAGGTATTTTTAAATGTATAATGGATGACATCATTATGTACTTTATTTTTTTACAATATTTTTTAAATATATTATTTTAATAAAAGTTATTTAAAAAAAAAAGTGGATGGTGTGTATGTACTAAATAAAAAAAATGATGTAATAATTGTTAGATATTTTGCATAAATGTTATTGCGAGATCACGCGATCGAAGGAGGAAACAATAGATTGCCTGCAGGATATTACAATCTTATCGAAAGTGATTATTTCAATGTTTTATAGAAATAAGATATAAATTGAAAACAATAAAATATTTACTGTAAGATAATTAGATATTAAAATAGGATCAGAATTTTATTTTAGAAACAATAAAATTGAAGTTTATCAAACCAAGAATACTGTTAGAAAATGCTAAATATTGGAAGTATGATTATTTCTATTTTTGCAACGGGGACCAGTGCCTGATAATTTACAAGACTGACAGACGTAATTTTATTAGAATGAAGTCGTATTTGGAACATGTTTTTCTTTTGTGCGATACTTCAACCTGCTAGTTACAAAATATATAAATTGATATCAACACAAATAACACTAAAACCAGAAACAGACTAGCTAATAGTGCGATGCACACACAGTCATGTGAGTCAACTCGTTTAATAACACCGATTATTACGTTTATAATTTCCGAAATAAACTAGGTGCCGAACAATCAATTACAAATGATCGCTATTTAATCCGTCTATACAGTAAATGGGTGTAGCTCCCGCATAACAGGAAATAAATAGCATTCCCATCACTACCACATATGTATTCATAAAGCAAGAGACGTAAATATTGTAAGAAAATTACATCAAGTGCGAACAGGAACTCCAAATGTTCGCACAAATAAAAATCCTATATATATTTATGTAAATATGTAACATAGAAAGTGTTAGCGTATTACAATGCATGCGTAATGACGTCACTGTTTGGAAAAAAATTCAAAAATGAGATCAGTTTCAGCCGAGATGACGTTCAAGATCACATTAGAGGCATGCATGACGTTGGAGAGCACGGTCGTGAAAAAGATGACGTGGCTGACGTCACGACCGTAACAATGGGAAAATAAATGCCCTTGTTACAAAGAAAAGGCAAGTTGAAGTTCTTTATTATTCTTTGTCTAATTCGTGACTGGCGCTACATCATATTGGTTCATATGCACCGTCACAAATAGCTGTAGCAGCTATCAGGTAAAAATTCGAATACTTTTGACTTTAAATGAAAATCATATTGAATATATAGTTTGTGTAAACGGTTGCGATAATGGACCATGATCTGAATCTAAAATAAAATTATAACTGCGAATAAGTTAAGGGTAGCTGTTGAATTATATAGTTATTGAAATCACTCCATACAAGGCGTAACGTCATGTGATGAAAACGCTATATACAAAAATCAGCTGCTAGGTTTAAACTACCTAAAAAACAAAGTCGTATGGATAGGTTCCAACCAAGAAAACATCAATTATTTTCCCCTTATAGGAAAAATCGATCCTGGCCTGTGGGTCTAAAGAGAAAAATAAGAAATAAAAGTTACATTGCAGTCGTGAGTTTACCAAATGTAAATTAATTTTCTCCTATTTAGCATACTACTAACATAACTATACTAAATAATTACAATGAGGCTTTTCTTTTGGAAAGAGTTCGTATAAAAAAGCGCGCCACGGACACCAACACACTTTCATCGTTCATCGCGTACAAAAATGCGTGGCAAAAGCTATTGAAAACAATAAAAAAAAACATTAATTTCAGTCTCAGGAATCGGTTGCATCATGCTTACGTTCGATTCTCGCATTCAATAGTGAAATACGAGGGTCATTCCAAAAATAAAGGCGTTTATTTTTGTATTTTTAACTCAAAAAGTTGACAAGCTACGAATACAGGAGAACTACGATTGATACGAGCGGAAAATGCTCCTCTGTCGTTCTCTTTTTGTATAAATATTATTTAATACGGATACAGACGGAAAAACGAACTGATAAAAAGAAAAAAATAAATCCCATCGGTAAAAAGAAAAAAAAATAATCGACAAGTAGACAAAAATCCCTTTTTTTAGTCTGGTTTACTACTACTGCTGCTACTTCTACTACTACTACTACTACTACTAATGGAATAGTATTTTATGATTAGATTGTAAGTGCATAATAAGGACAAATATATAACAATAGCAAAATAATTCAAATAAAATAATAATATAAATAATGAAATAATAATAATATTATTATAATTTATATTTTATTATTACTATTATATATAATTATACTAGCAATGCTAATAGCGATAATAAAAGGCGAAATGGTTGTCATATTGCCGGCAGCTATAAGAGGACACGAGCTCCCACTTTCCTATAAAGTACTTCCAAGTCATGCTTAAATCTATATATTCTGACAATCTTGTATTACCCTATTTTATGTGTTAGTCCCGTTTCTCAGCAGACTAGTTTTACTGACAGGTTGGGTGTATCTTGCAAGTAACTGCCCTCAAAAAACAGTATTCGTTTGTAGGTGGTGCTCGATAGTTTAGAAATTCCAACCAACTAGGAGAAGGAAAACACCGATATTACCCAACTAGAGAAATTGTTTAAAAAAAAATTCCGGTTGTTATGAAAGCCAAACTCAACTAAACTTATTAATGAAATTTTAACTCAAAATATTGAGAAAAACGGCGTGTATTTTACTGGAACTGAAAGTGAAGGACCTACGCTCGTCAGGTGTATTTGACTAGAAATAAATTACATGATTTGAAGAAATGCACGGATAGAGTCATGCGGTGCGTTGATTTTAAATAAGTACAGATTTAATTGATAATTTTATTTCAATTAATTTTTATTATTTTATGATGACAATAATTTACGAGGTATCTTTTTAAAAACCGTGAATAAATATCAACATAATTAATTTATCGACTTTTATATTTATCATATTTTTCAAAGAATGATTTATACGTTCGATGAAGACAAATTATCTGGCAATTGCAATAAAAATCATATGACAACATAATTTATAGCACTATTATTGTTTTTAAATTAAAAAATATGTGTATATGGACAATTTTGTTTACATAGAAGGCACATATTAAGATCTAGAGGGCACTCAAGGATAAGGGTTAAAATGTGCACAGTAGTCAATGGGACAATATCACAGTAATCTTTAGTAGTGTACATTTTGTAAATTAGATTAATGAAGGGGAACAGCTCATAAAGCACTTGTTTACATTGGATTTGAAGACAACCATCTAGTCAGTTGGAAAGCAGGAAAACGGAAAACAGTTCCACAGATGGGTAGTTCTAAGAAAGACGCTTTGTTCATGGAATCTTCACTTAGGCTTAGACGCAGATAAAGAGCGGGGGAAGTTATTGATTGTGTTTTCAGCTAGACAAGTGTTTCACGTGATAGTTCGGCGATGGAACTATAAATTACGGCTCAGACGAGCACTTGCCATGAAAAAAAAACGATAAAGCAGAGACAGCCTCGGACGTCTCTTCAATGAGGAAGAGGTATCAGGTACGAGAAAAGTGTATCCCATTTTAGGCTACAAAGTCTATTTTGACTGTGTCTAGGCAAGATAAGTTTTTAAAAAAATTTCTGCCTCGATGTCGCAACAATACTCCATCCTTGGATGTACCTGGTTCTTAAATTGGTAGAGAATTGCTGTTATGGAGAGGCAAAGTTTGAAGGAACTAAAAATTCGGGCCAACAAAAATGGAACTCGAGAATTGGATGACATGGTCCTATGACGCAAGTCGTTTTATGGGGCAGGCCGTTGTATGGAGCAAGGTTAGAATGAACTTAAATCCTGGCCGACAAAAATGAAACCAGGAATGGGATGACCAGGAAATGACGTAATTCGGTTGTAGGTAAGACCAAAAGCAAACGCCGGGCTGGTCAAAACACGGGTCAATGACGCGAATTGGTTTATGAGTTACCAGGTCGAAAGTCCATAAAAGTGAGATGGTAAACAAAAAACAAGGCAGAGACGCTGAGACCGGGAACGAGAGACAGACAACGAGGAACTGCCTGTCACGTTCGCAACCTACACCTCTCCAACCACCACCTCCACAACCTCCACCGCTGTATTGTGTATATATGCATGTTTGTTAAACAAACCAAGTGTCTCGTTATTCATTGATAAATGAACAGCGGTCATTTCAACTAGATGATTTACAACAAACATATATGTATAAATGTCAAACATAGTATCACTCAGTCTATCTATCGAGATATTCAAAAATCTTTTATAATTAAATTACAGGTGGTGCTCATGTAGTAGAATGTACCCTGTCTCTAGATGAAACACTAAGGCTCTTCCTAAGACGAACAACAACAACAATACAGAATATACGTCATCTTCATACCATCCAGTATATAACAATTGCATCAGCAGTGTGATATCTACTGGATCGACAGGATCCCACCATTTTTCACCGATCTTGACAAAATGTATGATATACATGTTCAATTTCAGATCAGTAGTAAAGGTCAAGGCCAGAACCTTGTAAAAATATTTAAGCTAAATCTATCTGACGATAAAATACATTTTAATGTAAAGATTAAAATTATTAACAGTTCAACAACTAACAATATATTTGCTTTGTCTTAAAATTAGTTTAAAAAAAGTAATCATTCTAAACAATTTCCCAATGTTGATATCACAAATTATACGCGTCTCAAGCGTCGAGGTCTATAACAATTAAAAGGTTGACTGTAATATCAACAATATAGTTTCACATCTCATTTTGCAATGACGCCGTGTAACAATATTTGTTGACGGTTTCTTTTCGTTACCAAAGCTGCAAAAAATAATCGAATACACATTTTTCCAGAGTGTGACCACTTATCCGGAGGCCACTCAAGAATAAGGGTAAATGCGGCTACGGAAGTCAATGGGGAACATTGTACTAATTGTTAGTAGAGGACATTTGGTAAATTGGATTACTTTAGGGAACGTCTTGTCACTTTGGGCTTGAGGACGACCAGATTGTAGTCAGTCGGACAGTAGGGAACTCGAAGAGAGTTACCAGATGTGCAGCTTTAAGAAATAAACTATTTCCTAGAAGTTACGTTTAGGTTTAGGAACAGATAGAGGAGGGGGAAATAATTGATGTCAGCTAGACCAGTGTCTTTTGTGAAAGTCAGGCAAAGAAGGAACAATAGATTGGAACTTAGACGAACCATTGGGATTAAAATAACAATAAATAGAAAAAGACTTGCAACATCTCTTCTGTGGGAAAGAGGTTGCATATTAGATAAGGCTGCGGAGTCTATTTTGAACTCTGGCAAGGAAGGATAAGCTGTTTTAATCATGTCTTACTTAGATGTGGCAACAGTCCTTTTGCGTGCATGGTTCATATACGGATAGAGAATTGCATCAGCACCTTAATACCTTCTGAATCAGTAGAACGATCCCACCATTTGTCATGCCGCCTTCGCAACGGATTTGATGTATGTGTTCATTCTCGTGTCAGGAGTAAATGCCAGACCAGAAGGTTGTAAAAACATGGAGTCTCTCCAAGACGAGATCGATTCATTTAAATTGATGCCAGACGAGGATCAGAGCGTTTATGTTGAAAAGTTTGAAACCTGATTTTACATGCATTGAAATAAACCAGTCACCTCTTTTCCCATTGCACCAGATTCTAAAGATAAAAGGAGAGGTAATCAAAGGGAATCAGAGAGAACTTGGTCATGCATGGCCTTGAAGAGTTGCCATAGATAATAGTTTCGTCAGCATAAATGTCTACGAATGATATTAGGATGTGATCTGTGAGATAATTGATGTAGATATGGAAGAGAGTTATGTCCATGACCGACTCCTGCGGGACTCCAGCAGTAATACTGTAAGTTTCTGATTTCTACCCATCAACCACTATTCTTATGAACATATCAGAGATAAATAATTTTATAATTGAAAAAAAAAATCATTCTATACCATAGCTGGACATTTTGTGGACTGTACTTTTATGCTTTTTATATATCAAGAACAATTTCCCTTGAAATTAAGGCTCCATCGAGAGATTCGCTAATTATATGAGATAGAACTGTTAGAAAATCTGCTGTTTATCCAGTAGAATGCAAATCATATTACCTGTTACTGAGGAGTTTATTCTTACTGAAAAGGTTGACTACTTCCTTATTTAACACAGATTCCAGCAACTTACTCATGACGCACAGGAGACTGATTGGTTTGTAATAAGATGGAGATGACTCATCACCTGAATTTTTAAATACTGGACGTACTGATGTTTTCCAGGGTGTTCGGAAGCAATCCTCCTGATGACAACGCTTAAGTGTACGTATTTCAGCTAGTTCTGGTTGGAGCTATTGAGCACTTTAATACGAATATTCTCAAGGCAAGGTGGTTTAATAGAATCGAAGTAAAAGACCGCTCCGCCCTCATGTATCCGAACCAGTAAATCCTCAAAAAAGAAATGCATTTTTCTAAATTGTTGTTTCTATGCATCCAAGTCAGCACTAATTTTGTGGGTGCTTGTTGTATCGTTTTCCACTTTCATTTGCTCATAAAAATCTGTATACGTACACACAGAGAACTCCCCTTTTTGATGCCTAAAAAAGTAATAAAATCGCCCTAAAGTAACACTGAATATGAGAGTCAATAATTCTATCAAATCTATAGATGGGGCACTGTGTATGAATAATCCGGATTACATTTCCATGGCAATAAAGGCATCCTAGTCTATAATTCTAAAAGTCCAAAATTGGAACCGCAGATGTACGTCATCCAAACTTAATAGTCTGCATAATTTGTAGATAGTACATTAAATGTGATGAAATTTCTCATCTAGCAAACAGCAGATGACGTTGGACGATTAACTAATGATATCGATTGACTATCTGGATTTCGCAAGTTCAAATCAAGTTCGTTTCACAATAATCACTTTACTGAATGTTAGCAACCTTTTTGTAGTCCCTTCCGATGGTTGCTCAGAAACCAATCTGACTAAAATATTATTTAAGAAACAAATACCAACAACAAGATCTAAAGAATTATGCGTTTTATTAATGGTCCACCAAAGAAAAGTAAATGGTTAATATTTAAAAGAAAAGTAAGTCAATTGTAAACCCATTTTCTTTAAGCAAAAGAATGTGTTAGTGGTATAGGGTTGTAAATAGATGCTAATATTTAATGCTAAATTAAAAACCAAACTACTTGCTGCAAACTACATGATTTCCCAGTATAGTGCTAGAAAAGTGTTTAGGATTCAGATCATTGTTGACACGTGTTGATAGACGTGTCTACCATGATCTCACTCTCCAATCAATGCCCTGCACTATCAACCAAGCTCCAACATCTGTAATCTCCCCGTAATATTATATTTCTGTATCTGTTTGACAAGAACTAGCTTATTGCGCTTGTATCCTCTCGGCGTACAGTCATGCGACAAATTCTATTGATTATTTAGATTATCGATATTTATTTATCATTTTCATATACAAAACCTATATAGGAACACTGCCAGCTCAATAAATTACCTATGTGTGAAGGTTTATAAAAATGGACCTAACCGTTTTCGAGTTCGTACGGAACGAACTCACACTCACACATACAGAGACACATAAACAAAGTTCATTTAATCTAATCTTGGAGCTAGATATTAAAAAAAAATAATAGAATAAACGAAAAGATTAGCATAAAATGTCCAGGGAGGGACTTACCAAAATCACTTAAAATGAAAATGATAAAAAATATTACATCTGTAAAGCCCATCTAGAAAGAGAAATACGTATATCGTTTGTAGTACCTGAGCAGTCTTGCTTCACTTCGGGTGATAAATCTTGTATGTCGCCGTGTAGACCAGTAGCATAGACTCGGCGGACTTCCTAACGTCTTTTTCCAAATTACTTTATCGGCCGGTATTTATGGCTTAACCAGCCAATAGCAATATTGAGGAAGAAAGACCTGGATGTACTCATATTCATTGCATTAGCGTAACAAAAGTTGATTGCATAAAAAAAGAGGCATCAACCATTTATAATTCGAACTCAGCTAAAAGTAGTTAACGTTTATTTTAAACGAGCGGGGGTTACCGGCGTTGCGCGGGTGTGGATATATGGGAGAGGGGAAACAACACAACAACTCAGTGGAGTAAGAGGGGGTTAAAAAAAGTGATAGTAGCGGGGGAGAGCGGACGAATCCACATAACAGTAGGGAGCTATGAGGAAGAGAGATGTTAGATTTAAGAACTTTTTTTAAAATATAAAAACATGTTAAGTTGCGTTTGCACATTTATTCCATGAGGTATAACCGTCTGTGAATTTTTGATTAAAGAAAATAATCATTTCATACTGAACACTTAGTTAAAAGCAAACTTAGTTAAAAAAAAAAAAATGTTTTATTTAAAGTTTTATTATTTAAAGTGACTAGAGTGAAATTCAAATGTGTTTATTTTATTTCGACGAAGAAATCATCTTTGATTAGTGTACGATTTTTTTTTCTATAATTATTTGTTAAATGTAATTAACGTACAGTAATATTCCAGTTTTATATTGCAAAAATAATAGATGTTTTCAAAATCCACAGACACGTGTAAATTTTCTCAATCTTATAAAGCAACTTCTTTTCAGTTAATAAAAAAAAGAAATTTGCGTGCGGGGTTTGAATTTACAAACCACGTCATGCAAAAAGTTAAAAAAAAAACAAAACAACAGAAACATGTAAATTTAAAAGTATTATACATTTATTTGATATTAATGAAAAAAAATGTACGTGCGGAGTTTGAACCTACAAACAATGTCATAACGTCCCCCCCAAAAAAACACGCTATCAAATTTCACAGTAGAACTTTCACGACCCGTAGTTCTATAATTGTCGCTAAGCAACGATATGTAAAAATGACAGATACATTTAAATAACGGTTTCGATAATCGATTAGCGGTAAAAATCGAAGATATTATGAGACAATATTAACTAAGATCACTCCCAGACTTATACACTACAATTCTGTAAATTTTAAAGAACATCTGTTTTTCGGTTTCGGAGTATAACGAACGAACTCACACACAGAGACACGATGCATTTATATAATTATAGATAGAATATAGGTTATTAGATAAAGATGAGCTTATATTTTAATTTATTCAGGTTGAGTATGTATTATTATAGAATCGCTCCTATTTGGAATATTACGAAGAACGATTTTCGCGGTGGACTAATTAAAAAAAAATAATAATGATAATGTCATTCATCATATTCTGCCTGCGTTGTTTACAATATCACGCAAGCTAATGTTTGGGCTTAAAGATGGAAACCCTGAACTATTATTTCCAATTCATGTTTAGTTTAAAAATATGCAAGAAAGTACGGATTTGCAGCGATTTTTAATGACCCCTCATTTTTTGTTATGAATGAAATTCATTAATAAGTAAAAAATAAAATAAATAAAGTGGTGAGGTATACCCCAGATTAAAAAGGGGGAGATTTGAGCGGTAATCGAATGCCCCCCCCCACAGAGATATATTTTCGTATATCAATACTTCTATTTTTGAAGAAATGATTTAATGAGAATTTATTATCTCGTTTGACCACTGTAACGTAAAATATATAAACATTAATTTTTTTTTTCCATCTGGATTATCAAGAGGAGTATTATTTTAGTTATTCAAACTGATGTTTTCATCGTAAGTGTTAATTTCAAAACGTTCATGCGATGTAAACTGACCGAAAGAAGGAAAACTTTTCTGATTCGGACTTTTTCGATTCTCGATACTTATATTTACTATGTAATGCATTTTTGTGCAAAACATAGTTATGAACACTGCCAGACATATAAATTAGCTTATTGTTTTATTTGCAATATGATAAACACCGTAGTTTCGGAACTTATGAGGAAGGAACACTCAGACACACCCAACAAGTGAATTTATAAAATAGAATATATAGAAGTATGCTTTTTCAATTATAATTAGAATAGCCGAGAAAGTAACTTGTTTCTATTTTTCTGACATACCTTTTAAAATAATGAGCGTTGCTGTAGCTCAGTGTTGTTAAATGTGGGGTGAAAAAAGCAAAATCATGTTTATATAATGCCCCTTATCTAACGTTGAGCATTTGGGAAGTGATATACAAATGACCATTAGCGTATGAAGAGAGGCGGTGTTTGTAAAAAAATTGAGCTTAGGTATTTGGACAATGTCAAAACATTGTTAATACACCGTCCACATAGGAGAAGCCGTATAGCGCAACGGTTAGAAGCTACGAGTGTTGTTTGGGGGATCGGGTTTCAATCGTAGCTTGAGGTAGTTGAGTGTCTAGTCGCGCTGATGAGCTGTGAAACAGCGAAATAGTACTTTATGTGGATGAATATATATATATATATATATATATATATATACACACACATATATCTATCGTGTATCTCAAGAATTCATAGAGACATTGATTTATGGTTTATTTTTATATGAAGTGTAAGATATAACTTATAATTTGATGTCATATATTTTCATAATTTATTATGGTAGTTGCTTTACGATAATTTTTGTATATATATATATATATATATATATATATATATATATATATATATATATATATATATATATATATATATATGAGAAGCATGATTTCCCGATATAAAGACGAAATGTTGATGAACACATCAAACGGTTTGTTCCTTTTTATGTATTTTCCCCTTTTTCCTTGTACATATTTGTGAATTATTCGGCCTTTTGCATTATTTTGGACCATATTCGAATTACGTAATTTCCTTGGATTTGACTTGTGCAAATGGAAATTAAATTAACACTCTTGGAATTATATCTTTGGATTTTACCGTCATTGGATTATTACCCTTTCACCAGACTATCCGTTCACGTGTAATCACCTTTTTCTTTACCATATTCCCTCTGCTTTACTTTTTGTTATCAAGTAAGATCTTTGACTTACTTGCAGTTTTATCAAATAGTTCTGTATGCAAAATCCGATCCCGCATTTTGCTAATTCCTTCCCTCTGATTAGAAGAAAGGTATTTCTTCGAAACTCCGTGGATTAAGGACTATCCACTTTTCAAGTGTTTCCTTTTCAGATTAAGTATGTTTTTGACTGTTTTTCAAAGTGTTTTTTCAATATGTTGTATTTGCTGTTTGCTCTTATATATATATATATATATATATATATATATATATATATATATATATATATATATATATATATATATATGGATAGGCTAAATTGATTTATATTAACGCTAGACCGATAAAATATTATTTCGGTGTTTATCTACGTCGTGCTTCAAGATAACCTAAAATGAATGTACAAAAGTTATAACGACTCTTTAAATTTTGACTTATTCTTGACCCTTTAAAATCTATTTTAACCGTCTCAAGACCCAGAAAAGAACCGTTCATACCTTTTCAATCATTAAAAGGCCCTAACATCGCTATATGAGTATTTTTTCGGAAGAGATAGCGTTTAAAATATGAAGACAGATAGACGTATAACTTTTTATATATTAGATATATATTAGATCATAAATCCGTCCTATAATTTTTAAACACATATTAATACTGATATAATTATATTGCTCTTCTAGGTCGTCAGTAGGTTGGTGTTTCACTCTTTATTGTCCCACTACTGACACGTTATTTCCGACGAAAAGTGTCATATCTTTTCCGACTTTGTTTGAATTTCCGATGTATTGGCAACATGTCGGGGAAATGGAAACTGTTACAAACGGAAGAAAACTAAAACTACGGCCAGTCCAAAACCGAGAGATAATTAAGTCAAACCAAAATAAGGAAATATGAAGTTCCTGTCTGCATGAATTTAATTAGCTCTTAGACGCAAGATTAATTTACTGGATGTAACTGAGAACTTCATCTGCGCCGGAAGCATTGGCAAAATAAATGATAAATACAACAACGTCAGAATTATTACGGAAATAACAGAAACCACGTTTTTGTGAAGGGTGTATTGTTAGGGATAGGGTGAAATCCTGTTATAGAGACTCTTCTGTTCTGTCTATTTTACGTGTCTTTATCCATTTTCCTCCTTGTGAGGGCAGATATACAAGCTCTGTTTTTGATATAGGGAAATTTGACTTTTTAATACCTGGCGCTCGTACCTGTCAGAAAAAAAATATCATCAACGGGCCTATTTGAATTGTCTATAAAGAACCTCTGCTTATATATCTGAAATCAGAAAAATACATTGAAAAATACTTTAAGCATTATTCTTAGCTATGTCTGTTATGGGGGAAAATTATACACGTTATTTACATGTCCACAGAAGAGTTATGTTTGATTGAAATAAATTAATAGTCCAGGCTACAACAATCGAGTGATGCAATCAAGTATGTGGCTTTAGTGAATAGTTGTTCCCAGTCGTAGCCAGGAATATGGATTAATCGAAGGCTTTTAGCATTCCTTTTAGAGACTTTTCAACCCTACAATGTTTGGCACTGTTTATGACTTGCACGAATGAGTTATATTCTTGTGTCAAGGAACCCAGATGTATTAATATTAATTAGAATTATTATTTATAGTGATGATCTCGAAATACATTAAAATAACGTTTAAGAAAGGACACCATATAATTCTAATGAACCCTGTAATCAGCATTTGTAAGATAAGCAGAGCAAGGATGATATTTGAGAACCATTAAATACCGAGGCTCGTATATAGGGAAAATGAATTGCGTATACTATGTTTCCCACTCCATTACATCGAGTGCGAGCTGGGGTACAGAAAGTATCTGACTAATAGAGTCAATACAATATTTATGAAGGCCATTCTCATCTTCTACCAGTCTTCTTCCAGCCCCTACCCCTAACATGCTAACTGCTTAGCCATCACTAAACATCTATACAATTCTACCTCTTAGACATGCATTGGAGTTCATTCCTATTCCAGTTAGGTATTTAACAGCCAAAGTATGTACTCGGAAGCAAAGCGCACTGCATTACATAACTATGCCTCCTCCTAGATAGCTTTGCAACGATTAATACGAAATTAAACCAATGCTCCTTGTTATGCTAAATGTCCATGACTCTTACTTGAAAGCTGAAATTATCTTCCCTCAATAATAGAAACACACTTTGTACCTTGAACTTTATTCGCATCTACTAAAAACTTGCCCATATATCTATTTACCTAATTACACATGACTCAAAACTTAATGTTTTATCCATACTATATTGCACTCGCATCTCAAGCCCTCCTGACATCTAAAATATAGTTTGGGCACAAGTTGTAGTTCAATTCTTATCACCTACTCACACTTTAATGTTATCCTAGACCCAAGCTAACATAAATAAATTAAAAAAATATGTAAAGTGAAAGCCTCAAACCACATTATCTCCTTTCTAGCAAGCCTTCTTACGATCATAGTTGCTTACACTGCATGAGCTCTACTCGCCCGTTTATCCAGTAACAATGAAATAGAAATGTATGTAATTCACTTTGAGGA
>NW_027633373.1:0-7500 GCF_053919585.1 Euprymna scolopes
CATGCAATAGCCTGTCGAATCCTCGCGAGGATGGAACTCGGAAAATTTTGTGTAGCTTAATTGCCATATATATTTTCAAAACTTACTCTGTAGTTCTCCTTACGTATCGAGCACTGTTGAAGTAAATACCGAAAATTTATGTGTGTGTGTGTGTGTGTGTGTGTGTGTGTGTGTGTGTGTGTGTGTGTGTGTGTGTGTGTGAGCGCGTGTTTTTAATACAAGGCTTTTAGTAAACAAATAACCGGAAACTTTATAAAGCGTGTTAGTCTATGCTTGTATAAAGACATTAGAGGTGTGATTCACGAAAACCTACCCCGTGATTTGAGCGCAGAACTTCTGACTATCAACTAAATGGTTGCAGGTTCGGTTCCTGGCTTGCAGTGGGTGCTAGTCTAGCCACACTGAAGAGCTGTGATATAGCGAAACAGCCTGTCTCTAGATAACTGTATGCGTGTATATATATATGTGTGTGTGTGTGTGTGTGTGTGTGTGTCTATCAGCGAGATGCTACTATTAAACGACTGTTGCGATAATGCAAAGTGATTTGCAGTGGTTATCGAAACAGGGGGAGACTGCTGGAATATCGGGAGACTTACCACTCGGACTGCACACACATACACACACATACACACACGCACGCACACACATACACACATATACACACACACACACGCACACAGTTCGAAAAGGGTTGCCTTTTTGCTGTTGTTCTTGGCCTTCGGGCCGGGATCAAAGTGTAGTATCTGTTCTGCAGATGCTACACATAAGTTAATTGGTCCTTGGTCAATGTAAGGGAAACCCTTCATACTGAGATAATTACTATTTTTTTGGATACCGCCAAAGTTCCCCCTTTTTACCATTGTTTTAGGGGAGCTGGTTTAACCCCACATTAAAAATGACCTTGTGTCACATTTTGCTTTGGTGGGTAAGCAAATAAATACAATAAAACTATGTCTTTTTAGCTTTTATTTTGTTATAAAGTTGTTCGCTTTGGGGGTGTGGGTTGTAAATAGCCATTAAACAACCCCTTTTTTTTACCGGTGGTTAAAAAAGAACAGAAAAAGACGCGTGTAAGTTATAACATGTGGAAACATTGAGAGATGGTAATACAACATTTGAGTCGATCAGTAGTTCCGGTTTCGATATTCGAACAAGGTAGAGAAAAAAAAGAATGACAAGCCGATAGCTGAAAACAAAGTTGTAGTGGGACAATGGCTCCCTTTCCCCCCCCCCTTGTTTTTTCTCTGTGTGTGTGTGTGTGTGTGTGTGTGTGTGTGTGTGTGTGTGTGTGTGATCAGTTGCGAAGTGGGTTGCCTTTGGGAGCGGGCGGGTACTGACTGCTGCTTTCTCGTACAATGCGAGTAACGTTTACAAGTTTAAGTTGTTGGCCGAACACGTGTTTCGACCGGTAACAATGGAGGCATGCCGATTTGCTCCCGAGAAAAAGACAAAGGATTGTCGCGTGTCGCACGCGTCAAGCAACTCTCTCGGCCGTCCCCTCCCCCTGCCGTCCTCCGACCACTGCCATCTCTGGACAATCTCTCCCACCTCCCTCTCTCTCATTAGTTTGACCAATCGCTCTTTCACACACACATACGCGCACACACACATACACACACACACACACACACACACACACACACACACACTCTCTCTCTCTCTCTCTCTCTCTCTCTCTCTCTCTCTCTCTCTCTCTCTCTCTCTCTCTCTCTTGTTCGCAAACTTTCTTTCTCGCCTACCTTTCTAGTTTTACATTGATGTCTGTGTCTGTTTGTCTGTCTGTCTGTCTGTCTGTCTTTCTGTCTCTCTCCCTCTCTCGCTCGCTCTTAATAACAGTAATAATAATAATAATAATCTCCATTTCCTTCTCTATCTTGCTCTCTCGTTCGTCGGATCGCGAACTCTTTTTTTACCTACCTGTCTCTCTCCCTCTAAATATTAAACATTTTTGCCTTTCTCTCTCTCTCTCTCTCTCTCTCTCTCTCTCTCTCTCTCTATCTATCTATCTATCTATCTCTATAACACGCACAAAATAAGGAGTAAATAGTCAATATGGGAGAAGCCCTAAAAGAACGCTAAAAAGTTGTGGACCCGACGCGGTGGTGTCCGTGGTAGGAGTGGCGGTAGTTACAGACAATCCGCGGGGAATTAGAAAAGAAAGAAACAACTGAAGGACAATGCAATATAAAACAAAACAAAAAAAAACAATAAACAAAAAAAAAAGAAATAATAAACGCGTGCATATGAGAAGGTGGAGCTATGACAGCAGCAGCAGCAATATAGCATGAGCCCTAGCAGCAGCGGTAGCAGCGGCAGTAGAGGACTACAATCGTGAATTAATATCGACAGGAGGAAGAGGGAGAAAAGGAGACAGAGGCTGGTCTAGCAAGTGCGCGAAACTCGTGAAAGTAACGGGGGAGGGAAGAGGAGGACAAGGGTGGGTGACAAGAGAGGGGGGACAGGGAGACATAGAAAAGGACACACTATGCGACACATGGCAGGAGGAGAAACTTTAAAAGAAAAAGAGGAGATTTACATATAAATGAACTGCAGCGATGACGAACCACCGACGTATAAAGAGAATCGGGTTCGCGTCAGAGAGTCACAAATCGAACAGATCTCAATACCACCCGGACTCTTCTCGTCGGGTGACTGTGAAATTTACATTCGTCGAAGGACATTGAGCTATCACAACAACAACAAAACTGTTAACATTTTCTTGACACCTTCGTTATTTTGTCACACACCAACGCAAAAAAAAAAAAAATGCATAGGCTTTTTATCCTACGAATGTTCAGATCGAACGTTTCGGAAACTTTAATCTCATTTTAACTTTTTTTTTTTTTCCAAATTCCTGAACCAAACCGCGGTGTGAAACCGCGTATCATTGTAACAATTATTAATAGACTTTTTTCCCCAGATTGAAAAAGAAAACGTGAGGGAGGAAGTTTCAACAACACCAAAAACGAAAGCCTTGGAACGGTTTGGAAATAACAAACACACGACGCGCGGATTTTATATTCAAATACACGGAAATCATACTTGATCAGAAAAAAAAATCCTGCAAAAAAAAAAAAAAAAAAAAAAAACGCGCGCACAAAACAGAAACACAAACAACAAAAAAAAGAAAACAGTGTTTAAAAAAAAGCCGTAATTTAAATTCTGTTATAATTTTTTTGTTACTTTTCTATTAATAATCTTCGTTTGTTTTTTATGAAAACATTGGCATATTTTTGATGCAACACTTAAAATCCCGCCGTTTTTGCGATTCTACGTCCGTACGGCCACCGTCCAAGATTTTTGTTGTATTTTTCCGATATTTATTGACAACAAAAACAAAAATATATAAAAACAACAATATCAACACACAAACAAAACAATAACACAAAATATCAACAAACATTCCTCAAATAACAAACATATTTGTTTATTTATAATTCACGCGCGATACAAACAATTCTCTTTTAAAAACTAAAATTAAAATTATTCCAGGAACTTATAAAGAAAACACCAAATGTCCTCGTTACTCTAACAACCACAGACAACCGTTTGGATTCGTAACATTGTTGGCATAAAAGACCAATATTCCCTACACATTCCTTTATTGAAAACAAATACACGTTGTTTCTGTCGTTGTAAATGCGCTCCGTTTTTTGAATTGTTTCCTTGTTTTTACACGAGTCTACCTTGAAAGTCGAATCAGGACATCTGATGCTGGCGAACGAACCAATAGGCTGCGTTTCGAATAACACCAGTGTCTCATCTCTATAGCCCGTCACCCACATTCTCCAGATATTTGGGCATGCGTCGAGGTCAGCTGCTGCTGTTTCGAAGACATCGGAAACAATAACAAACACTTACAGGAGGAAGAGGAACTGTGCCATTCTTGGTGCATCCAAAAACAACAACAACAACAACAACAAACCCAACGTTAATCAACGTGTATCAATAGTTTCAGGAAGGTGTTTTGATCTGTGATTGAACTAAGATATCGAAACAAATATCGAAGCATTCATTGAATTGCTAATTTTATATTTGGTGGAACTTATTCGACTTATAACAGACTACGTAATAACGGTAGACTTATTTTTAACGAATCCCGGTTTTGTTTTGTTCCTGTTTTTTTTTTCTTCTTCTTTCTTTTTCTATTTGCATCTACAAAATAATAAATTTCATCGATATTAAAAGTGGAACTCTATATTATTCAAAGACAGTTTGAAATTAAAAGGTTATCGTTTTTATAAACAAACATTTATTTAGTATTCCCCCCAAAATCAAAAGAAATTAAAATTACAACAAAAATTCTGGAAAACATTGGATTTTTCTTGTGTTACGAATTTCTGCTTTGAATCTGACCACGCTGGATTTAATTTAAAATCTAGCTTTTTGTCTTAATCCATCGGGTAATCAAAAAAATATAATTGGTAACAAAAACCTGGAACTATCTGGAAAAGTTAATTAACGATTAACTCCATCCACAATTTGACTGGGTGACATTATTTATGAAGGTACACTTCGTGTTGCCAATCTAAGGAAGCGTTCCGTTTAAAGAACCGTGCAGTGAAATTGGTGACAGTTTAGCGCCGATTGTTTTGCGTATTGCCCCGAAGACGGAAACGTGCAGAGCCACGGCCATTCCTAGACCACGACGTGTAACCCTTGCAACAATACCATCCTCGTTCCAACTTCACGATCCCAGTTGTGGAATCTTCCTTCTTCCGATTTGCAAGTGTCTCTCCAACGCAAGCTTACAGGCGATCGGATACTAAGCACGCTTTGAACAACTTTGGGAAGAACAACAACAAGAAAAGAGGGAAAAAACGGACTTTTCAACTATAACGGTATCTTTCAAAAATATCCCCGCCAAAAAAAAAAAGAAACAAAAAAGAAATACTTTTAATAACATTTTTTAATTATTGTCGCTTTTTTTAATTATATTTTTTATTGCAAATATTTTTAAACCTGACTGCTAATTATAATTGTCATCAAATTATATATACACACATATATATATATATATATATATATATATATATATATATATATATATTACGCTTTATTATTTTTTTTCATACTTTTAGATTTGATTATTTGCTAAATATTGTCATATATATATATACATATATATACATATACGTATTTATATGTATATGTAAGGCTATTTATAATAGCTTTCTTTTATTTCATTGTTTGCCAACCATTGTCATCAACATATATACACACACACACATATATCAACATATACACACACATATACATATATATTATACTTACTTTATTTCGCTGTGAATTAAATGTGATCACTTTTATTTATTTATATTTATATATACACACATTTATTTATTTTGTGTTTTTGATATCATTGTCGTGATCGAAGTTTTAGATCATTGGTTGTACTTAGCACGTGTTACCGGCGTGTTCAGTCGAATGACAGTTAAACGTATATAAAAAATTGTCTAGGATCGAACTCGTGTGTCGTTCGTTGCGACAAATTGCTGATTTGCCTTCAAAAACATTCCTTGATATTATATTTATTTTTTTTTATTTTTTGCCGAAAAGCCTTGCTGGACAAAAATCTGACTAACGTCAACTTGCCCAAAAACAAGCTTCATGAATACACTGGCCTTAACACAAAACCAAACCAAACATTATCTATATTTATCTACAATACAAACAAAAATAGATTGATATAATACATATCATTATATAAATATATTTATTTATTTTATACATATCAGCGTCTTAACGATTCGACTTCTTATACAAACGTGCAGCTAAACTATATATTTATATATCTGTCTATATTTATATGTCTTGTCCTTTTTATATTTATATAAAAAAAACCCAAACAACAAATTGCTTGCCGACTAAATGGTGTATTAATAATATCTATATATTTATAAATTTATTTAACTACATATATTTATATATTTTATATATATATTTTTAATATATATATAACAACAAAAAGTGACGTATAAAAATTGTCCCTGTCTACATTTCTTAATATATATTTATAGCTATTTTTTTCTGAATATATAGTAAAGCTCCATTCTGGGGGCATCTTGTGAGAATTGAATTCCCTAGTTTGATTGGCGTTTTCTGCTTACCATCAGCTCCCCGGTAAATACCGGTAACTATATTTTTACATGTTCGCACACATTCATATCGGTTTGACCGGTTTGCCACCACACACATCTCTTGAGACAAAACCGAGATAAACAACAACAAAAAAATAACAGGAAAATTTTGTTGGCTTTGAACAACCATCTTTCAAAATGCCGCGCGGTTTTCTTGTGAAGCGGACTAAAAACACAGCCGCCTTTTCTTATCGGATCCGCAATTCGGATGACAGCGATTCTGACCATGAACACATTCAGACCAACTTCGGGTCGCCGGATTCCGGCTACTCACCGAGTCCAATCTCGCTCACCCCGAGGGAAAGAGACATGCACGCATTCGACAGAGACCCTGCCACACCCAATTCGATGCTATCGTCTTCGCCGATATCCAACTACCCGTCCCCTCATTATTTCTACGCCTTCGACCGGCTCAGCGTTTCCAACTGTTCGCCTGTAAACTTGACGCCGATCAAAAACGAACCCAACACGACGGCCCTGTCCAGCCCTAACAAACGTAGGGGCACCGCCGAAGCCGAGAAGAAAGTGAAAACGCCGAAAAAACCCAAAGCCTGCCGAAAGATCAACTTTGATGAGGACAAGACGTCGCCGGTGTCCGGAACAATAATCAAAGACGTCTCCGATACGGAAGACGAGGGCCATGTGGTGTGCGGGGATATCGATAGTGCCTTCAACTACGTCGAGATAACCCCCGAAGCGAAAGCCGAACTTGATAAAATCGAAAACAAAATAGGCGACTATGTCTGTCAGCTATGCAAAGAATATTACGACGACGCCTTCCAACTCGCCAGGCATCGTTGCTCTAGAATCGTCCACGTCGAATATCGGTGTCCAGAGTGTGATAAAGTGTTCAATTGTCCAGCTAATCTGGCCTCCCACCGGCGCTGGCACAAACCCAAAAACACACCCGAGAAAAAAACAGCACCAACTCACATAGTGCCGGCTAACGTTCCCACGGTATCAATCAACAACGCGGTGAATTCTAACGGAAACGAGCCAATGGATGAATCGAGTGATAAGTGCGATAGTCCTCGAGAACTGCTTCCCTCGCCTCCTGAATCGCCCGACTATCAGATCTCCAACCAACGGCAGCAGCACCAATTTTTCGGTTCAACGTCCCCGTCATCAAATTCGTCGTCCCCGGCTTCGTCAGAATGTCTGAACAACGCCGAAGAAGGGCAGTTCGAATGTGAGATCTGCTTTAAGAGATTCCGTCGCCAGGCTTATCTAAAGAAGCACATACTAAACCACAACAATGACAGGGCCAAACAACAGCAACCACACCATCAACTACAGATCCAGAATCCCCTTCAAAACCGCACACAGAACGACAGCCCAGAATCTGCACAAAACTACATAT
>NW_027633373.1:12500-47966 GCF_053919585.1 Euprymna scolopes
AAAAAAAACTATCCTTTCCCCATGTATATCCTTGTATTTTTTCCTTCCAAACTTTTAACTTCCTGTTGGAAGTTGTTATTTAAAAAAAAAAAGAAAATATTTTATCTTAATTTTCCATAAATAGTTAGGGAGTGTGCTATTATAGTAATCACGCTCATTTCATAAAATTCCTAAACAATTTAAACCCCGTTAAAATCGCTCTAGTACAACATAACTTGCGCGAGTTATTTGTAAGATATGATATTTTCGATTCGTTATTTTTTCAAGGTTACAATTACTTTGCATTGGGCAAACATACTATTTATGCAATTACAATACTTTGTAAACCGACTAATTCTTTTTCTGAACAGTTAATTAATCTGTTGTCTTTTTTTTATATTATATTTGCTTGTATGTATACTCTAAATACAGCATATCAAACATGTGACTACTTGTGCAGCTCAATGTCCAACAGTACATGCAGATGAATATCTAGTGAAATACTTTTTTGTGGGTGCGCATACGCGTACAGAGTTGCTCACGATTGTGTGAGTGTTTGGGTCCTTGCAATAAAAGAAAAACCTGGTCAATGTAAACACACCATTACCACGTAGGCCTTATGAATTCCGTGACCAAATTAAATACTTTATTTTTTTTTTATAAATCCTGTTTATAGAGATGAGACTTCTGTCTTTTTTTTTTGTTTGTTTGTTTATTTTTCGCATACACAAACCACACAAATACACGCATATATGCGGGTACTTACATACATACGGAAAAAAGCAATTAGCTTTTAAATGCCTTTGTCATTGATATATATATATATATATATATATATATATATATATATATATATATATATATATATATATATATATATACTTTTCTGTTGTTCATTGTTTTTTTTCTGCTTCATAAAGTGTTTTCATCAACAGAAAATATTTCTTTTTTGGAAAAAATATCATGTATTTATTGAGGAAGAAAAACGTCTTTTTACATTTTCTTTTTCATTTTTATTTTTTTGGCTCTTTAAAATTTGAAAAGAATAAAACGTATTTTGAGAAAAAATAATGAAAATAAATTTATATGAATACTTAAACATAAACTCGTTTGTCTTCTTTGTTGCCCCTTTATTCTTGCTTTATTCGTTTGCTTTTTAATTGTCGTTTTCTTTTTTTAAATTTTGTTTCAGTGCGAAAATACTAAATATGAAATGCTCCAAACCTTCAGACTTCATTTCCTTTATTTCTTCCCTTATTTTTCTAGTGTTTATTATAAAAAAATATTTAATTTCATTCACAATTTTATGATGAAAAAAAGTCTTACAGCGGATTTCGCAGCTTTCATCAACCTGTCATCGCCGGCAAGATTCACGTCGGCGTAGATCACAATGAACGGCTCAATAACTGGTTATAGTATCTCCAGATTAGCAGCTGACTCTAAGTTTGCAAAGCCACGAAGACGGAATTTAACACACCTCACCTGATATTCACAAAATGACTATATATTCAAATACCAAGGCTCAATGTCGCTTAACTTTGGAGAAATAATGCATCTCTTCATTTATTAAAAGATAAAAAGTTTTCAAAACCATTTATATTACATAGTTTTATAAAGCCATCTTCAAACATGCACACACACACACATACATATATATATATATATATATATATATATATATATATATATATATGTGTGTGTGTGTGTGTGTGCATGTATGTATGTATGTATGTATGCATGTATGTATGTATGTATATATACATACACAGTAGTATACGGTATAATCACGTTGACAAATCGGTTCTCGTCAGATCACTAAATTAAGCAAAGTTGAGCCTGGCTAGTACCAGATGGATGACTATTTGAGAATTCTAGGCGCTGTATGTGGTCTCCGCTTATCTCGGCATTTGTTTCCAGTCGTTCTGAACATCCACTTGCCACTGGTATTTAGCAACGTCGACCCATGAGAGGTGTGGTTAGAGATTACGCAAATCTTACCACAAAAATTCCATGCGCAGGCACCCTTACCGTGGGTATCCTTAGTCTGTCAAGTCTGAAGAAAGCCACCATACATATATATATATATATATATATATATATATATATATGCATATATATGTATATATATACATACATAATACACACACACACACACACATATATATATATATATATATATATATATATATATATATATATATATATATATATATATATACACGCTCATTAGCGTATTAAGCGATGTTCTTTGTGTAAACAAATCGGGCTTCGGCATTTGGACGATGTCCAAACATCGTTAATTCACTACCTGCACAGCAGAAGCCGAATAGCGTAGTGGTTAGAAGCCTTGGGCGGTCGGGTTTCGATCATGGTTTTAGGTAGTTGCCTGTCTAGCCGCACTGATGAGCTATGATACAGTACTGTATGTGGATGATTATATATATATATATATATATATATATATATATATATATATATATAGAGAGAGAGAGAGAGAGAGAGAGAGAGAGAAAGAGATGTACAGCTTTGCAACACTGGTATGACCATGTTTCGGTCTGTAGTTCTTAATAAATAAGATCTCATCAAACTAACAAAAGTCTTTGGATTTAAACGTTAATATTATTGGAAAGTCTTGTTTTTGCCTGATGAGAGTTATTTATAACTACTGATCGAAACATTGCCATGCCGGTGTAGCAAAGCCTGTACATGTCTGCATAAGTAAATATTAATATAAATACCTCTATTTGTTATTGAGCACTATTATATAAAGTCATTGGATATTCTTCGAATTTTATTCTAATAAATACATTCTTAACCTGACTAAAAGATTCAGCTTCATCCACATACAGTTCTGTTTCACAGATCACAGTTCAGTTTGTTATTTCGCTCCCCAATATGCTCAAACAATACGCTCCCCAATATGCTCAACCAATACGCTCCCCAATATGCTCAACCAATACGCTCCCCAATATGCTCAACCAAGATAGAGAATATTTATAGTCATCCACATATAGTACTGTTTCACTGTATCACAGCTCATCAGTGCGGGCGGCTATACTAGCGACTACCTCAAGCCAGGATTGAAACTCGACCAAGAGTCAGCACTCCTCACCGTTACGCAATTTGGTTCCTGATCCGGTGGGTATGTGAAATTACAATGTTTAAAAATTGTCCAAACGCCTAAGCTCTATTTGTTTACACAAATAACATTGCTATATATATATATATATATATATATATATATATATATATATATATATATATATATATATATAAAGTAGGCTCCTTTAGTCTTGGACAGACTATGGATACCTACGAAGGGTTGCTTGCGCGTGAAATTTTCGTAGTAAGATTTGCACAATCTCCAACCACATCTCTCCTTAGACGACATTGTTAATACCAGTGGCAAGTGAAGTACAGGACGACTGGAAACAAATGCCGAGATAAGCGGAGAGCACATACAGCGCCTAGAATTCCCAAATGGTCACCCATCTGGTACTAACCAGGCTCAACGTTGTTTAACTTCGTTGATCTGACGAGAACCGGTGTGTCAGCTGTATAGAATTATATATTAGTGATGGGGATTGGGGCGATTCCAATATTTTCCCCGATTCAGCGAGCGAGAGAGAGAGAGAGAGAGAGAGAGAGAGCGAGAGAGAGAGAGCAAGAGAGAGAGCGAGAGAGAGAGAGAGGAGGTGGAGAGGGAAAAGTGTAATCTTCTAATATCACAGATTAGGTATGAATGAGCACACACACACATTTTTTAAGACGTCATAATACACAGTCTCCTGTGCGCTAGCTTACTCTCCCCAACTTCCGTCCTTGTGTCACACCTTTCCGCGCTGGGAGAGAAGTTACTACCGTCTTTTGCTAACTGTAAGGAAACTCTAGAACGTTTTGCAAGTTTTTATATCTCACATATGTTCTTGTTGTAGCTTCACTCCATCCAGTCTGTGATGATATTCGAACGTTTATTTTATCGTTACTAGCTGTATTCACTACTGCGCCACATTGTTTTGTTTTCCGTGATTGATTTTATTTCTAGTTAATGTGCGCATAGATTTAAATTCCACTTCTGACACCGTTGTTTACATTACAGTGGTCGAAACAGACACTTGAGTGAATGATAACGAACACGTGTTATCGCTTTCATTTGACGACAGCAACTCTCCGCGATTCAGTTTTACAAAAAGAACAAACTACACGTGACGCTTTCGTTCTTAGCAATCGCTACTATTAATTTTATTCAGAAATTCATAAACTCTGGCATATCCGCTAAGACATACTTAAGCCAGTTTTACGTTTTCGTATACGCACGAGTGTGCGCACATACACGCACACGCGCGTGCATACATCTCATCAGAATAAGTGTGTGAGGGTTATCATGTTATAAAAATGACACTTTTGCAGTCTAGGTATTCAGGACATTTTTTTTTTTTTTCACTCGGGACAATGGAAATTTATTGAAGTTTTCCGAAACGTTTTGATAAATTAAAATAAGTCTGTTTTTCGGAGAGGGGGGGACGCTTTAAATTTACTCTTTGTTTATTTCGATAATTAAACATGAACTATTGAAACATATTTAAGTTTTACTAACAAAAAAAAATATTACACTAGTAACACGATAGAAAAATATATGATACATTTATTGAACCATTCCCGTATTCAATCGTTTTTTTTTTTTTTAATGATATTATGGATTTTTTTTAGTGTACAGAGTATTATTTTAGTTATAATTTTTTCACTAGGAATATTCACACAAGCCATCATACAAAGATTTCTCTTTGAGAGCAACGTGTGGTGTTCCCTGGAGTCTGAGTGACAACAAGTCTCCCCCATATTTCCAGTACTCCCTACCTCTTTCGATAATCTTTGCAATAGAATTTGCGTTTTCGCAACAACCGCTTAACGTTGTTTCTCGTTGACAGCGACCATTAGTCTTCACTGAAATTTGGGTGGCAATAGGCCTTCCCAAGGTCCCAGTCCTCTTTGCACTCAACCAGTGGAGGTCTGGCTAGTGTTTTCTCTCCTCTGTCTTTCCATCCTCCTTGACCCTCCTCATTTATTTGGTGTGGTGCCAGATTATGGTGACATACACACAAAAAAAATTGTTATATTTATTATTATTATTATTATTATTATTATTATTATTATTATTATTATTATTATTAGTAGTAGTAGTAGTAGTAGTAGTAGTAGTAGTTCACAATTTTAATTAAAAAAAAAAAAAGGTGCAAAAAATAGCAAAAGAAAAATCATGTTATTCATTAAATGTTCCTGTAATTAATATTTTCTGTCGTGTTATTTCAATATTTTGATTTATTGAAAAAAAAATCACAAAACATGAATACATTTCGTGATTACCGCCCCTTGTCCTGAGTAGAACTCTTCAAAAATGTTAACAAAAAATACCTTGAAAACCTAAAATGCAGACGTGCCAAAAAATAGTTTGATTACTTCTCGTGCGTCTGTGTTTGTGTGTTTCTCGCCTCTACGAGACTTACATGTTATCATTTTATTAATTGATTTAGTAATCACTTATATTTAGTTAGAAAAAAATTAACACGAACTAACATTTAAAATTATTTAATAATAACTTGTTCACATAATTTAATTCGCCAGAATTCGTTTCGGTTTTTTTTTTTTTCATAAATAAGTCAGACATTAGCATATTTTGTTAAAAGTATCAAGAAAAAAAAATAATTATTTTGTGATCCTTCAAAATTTAAATTTGGAAGCATTTCAGATGCCGAATAGAAAGCAATTTAAACTTTAAAAATTTTTAGCAAATTTTTACTTAAAAGATTAAAAGTTTTCGAAACTATTTATGTCCAATGACTTTATAATATATAAATATAATATAGATTAAATCAACGTCATTTTAACAACTAGTTATGATTTTAAGACGAAAAGTCTATATTCCAAATTCCAAAGTATTGTCCATCTTACTGTTTATTTCTTTCAGCATGTTAAACTGTTCGATTCTTGACAGCACCTGTTTCGTAGCACAGAATCATTCACGTAATTATTATGTTAATTTTCGAATTTATTCCGCCCTTAACTCATAAGAAGGAAGAAACTCATCAACTTAAAATATATGTGTGTGTGTGTGTGTGTGTGTGTGTGTGTGTGTGTGTTTACAAAAGGAACGAATATATTTTGTGTAACACATTCAATTTATTTTAGACACAACACGATTCTTACTGCGCGTTTTTATCTTTCCACGCGCATACTCTTGAACCTGTTCAGCACGCTCATTCCACGTGTTTTGCGCAAGTATAAAAACACGTCCATTTAAGCGGCCGTGTTTTATCGAACGCTACAAATAAGTACATTGAGTAACTATAAAGTACATTTGTTTAAGACAATTATCTTTGTCTTCTCTGCGTTGTGCGTTAAAAAAAAAATGCATATCCATGAAAGTATTACCCCTGTCTCGCTGGATTTCTTTCAGACTTTCGACCCCCAAGTAGGCGATGGAAAACAATGCCCTATACCAAGATCAAGTACTTTTTTTTCCGAACAAATTTAAGGCGAGAAATCCGATGTTATTAATTTTGTACTCTTCTGTTTTGTTCATGGGGGTCTGCGTTTGCGTGAGACACGCATGAACAAAAAATACGTTTTACTCTAATTTAGAAACTAAAAAAGAAATGAATAATATTGATATGAGGTTCGGAGCAAGAATACACATGGGCCCTAATTCATTACCGGAAATTATAGTTTATGATATATATAAAGTAACCAAGCCTGGAAGAATAAGCTCCCTAGGTCATACATTTCATCATCATTCAATATCAATTTATATATATATATATCAGAAAATCAGGACAACTTCAGTACCGTCGGTTTCAAATCACACATTTCATCATTCATTCATTATCTATCTATCTATCTATCTATATATATATATATATATATATATATATATATATATATATATATATATATATATATATATTTCAGAAAATCATGACAACTTCGGTACCGCCGGTCTCAAATCCAAACAAGGGAAACTTATGATAGGCTAACTTTGTTTGGATTTGATTTGAAACCGACGGTACCCATATTGTTCTGATCTTCTGAAATACATATATAAATAAATATTACGCTCTTATTTTAATTATTTTCATAATTGAGCACTCTGCTGGGCTTATCAATCCGGTAATATATATATATATAGTTGATGCAGTGATTGCAGGTGATTAAATGACTTACTGACTAGATGTTTTTTTAATGAATGATAAAAAATAATTTTTTGTGTGGTTTCAAATGTTAAAAACTTCAAAGACTATATATATATATATATATATATATATATATATATATATATATATATATATATATATATATATATATATTGACCAGATGAAAGCACGTGTAGAATCCTGTAGTTTTCGGTGTGTGTTTTAAGCGTTAGAAGATACGTTATATCTATATTTTTTAATAAGAAGATAAGCTCCTAAAAATTAAGAATTCCATTTATAGTCATCCACATACAACTGTTTCATTTTATTATATTTCTTGCTGGGCACAATATACACTATCTATCTATCTATCTATCTATCTATCTATCTATCTATCTATCTATCTATCTGTCTGCCTGTCTGTCTGTCTGCCTATATATCTATCTAACTGACTGAAGAGCCGTACTACGGCATAACAGTTGCCTGTGAATTATCATATTTTTAAAACTATTAATGAAATGGTTTTAAAAATATCACATTTTACCGCAGGTAAGTTCTTATACACTTATTGTAAACCCATCAATGTGCGTATCATTTTGAGAATCTGACGTCATAACTTTGCTAAATTCTGGCGTAGTGTAGGGGCAGGGCACATGGCTACCGCAAATGAAATAATAATAATAACGGTATTATTGTCACTATCATAATTTTCTGTCTTATTGATTATTTTTTAAGGTTTCAGCATTTTTCGTAAAACACCGTGCCGGGAGGTGTACTGCGGACCATATATGGAAATGGGTTCTAAAATACATGACGTAATCCAACCACTGCCTGACGCATGCACACGCGATCTCTGTCCTCGCCGACGCGCACACGGGCACAGTGAGTAGTGCGACGCACATAACAGACATCATAGTATCCTCCGCATCGGAGAGACGTCCCGGCTCTTGCATGCCTCGCCTCCCCGGTAATTAGAACACGTGGTCCCATAAAAATCTCGTCATTTAACTTTTTTTTTCGACAAAAAAAAAAGACAAAACCTAAATCTCTTTCCCCTTTCCCTCCCGAAAAAAAAAACACACAATGACAAATGGAATTTTGTTTTCAAATATCTGAAACTCTTTTTAATTGAACGCCATTTTATTATTGTCCTTATTCATTTGCCTCTCCACGAGGGCACACTTAGACAAAAGGTCTGTTTGTTTTTTTTTTTTAGTTAGCGTGACATCCAGATCTCTAAAAAGAGGTACTCTGATTTAGGACTGAATTTTTTTTAAATGCCCAAGTCTAAAAGACATCTCCTTGTCCCGATGTGAAAAAAACAACATAAAAATTAATCGATAGTTCTGGCGTCCTTTGCTATAGTAGGGTTGTTTTAGGACCAAGGTGGCGTCTTTTTTACTCTCTCTCTCTCTCTCTCTCTCTCTCTATATATATATATATATATATATATATATATATATATATATATATATATATATATATATATGTGTGTATATATATATATATATATATATATATATATATATATATATATAATCATCCACATACTGCATTGTTTTGCTGTAACATAGCTCATCAGAGCGGCTAGATTCGCACCCATCCCTAGCCAGGGATTTAACCTTCAACCATCTAGTTGGTGGTCGGCAGTTCTAACCTCTGGCCTATGGAGTCTATGTCGTAAATTATCTCATCAAATGCCCATTTATATAGACATTTGCCCACCCCTTTTACAGTGCTCGACTTGCTAGTTTATTTACAAACAAACAAACAAACAGAGAGCTGAATGTGTGTGTGTGTGTGTGTGTGTGTGTGTGTGTGTGTGTGTGTGTGTGTGTGTGTGTGTGTGTGTGTGTGTGAAGTCTTGAATATTTTAATCTTGAAAACTATATAAAAATGTTATTTAATTAATTTTTTGTTTTTAATCTTTCGTTGGAAAATTATTTTGTCAGTCATTAAATCTCTTGCAATCGCTAAATCAACTTGCTTTCTAGAATTCGCAATAGTCCTAGGTTTTCAGAGATCATCAGTTGTTTACCATGAAACAGTGTTTCGGCGATTTAAAAAAAAAGCAGTATATTGAAATATGGCTCCCAAAAGCAGTGTTGATCAAACACGACCTCTCTGAAACAAAAGACCAAAAAATGTTTCGGACATTGGATGCAGTTTTTTTGCTCCAGATTAAGCTAACATATCCATGTTATCCAAAAAAATTGGGGTTTCTTTCCCTGTATCATGTGTTCTGGTCTACAAACGTAAAAGTATTTCTCATCTTCAAATCTATTCTAGTTATATTATCCGGATGAATCCATTATGCATAATTAGTACACCTTTCTTTGTTATTAATATTATATTTATATATTTACGTATTTATTTCTAATATCTTTATATTTATTAGTTTATTTTAAATAGTTATTTATTAGTTTATTTCAAAATATATAAAAAATATTATAAATATATACATGACATATATATATGACACACACACACACACACACACACACATACATATATATATATATATATATATATATATATATATATATATATATATATATAAAGCTGAATGTCTGTGTGTGTCTGGTCACGAATAGGTTCCTATATGGTTGACTATTGTAGAAAACTGATCACATATAATGATAGAAAATGTATCGAGACATAGGAATGGGTATGTTTTATCTTGTATAATGATGATTCATTAAAATTGTGGGGTCTGCGTACGCGCCTAGTCCACAAAAAAATTAAAAAATTAAAAAAAAACGTTTACAAGTGTTTTTGATATAGATGTACATAAGAATACTTTGATAAGTATGTTTTAACTTAAATAAGGATGGTATAATAAAATTGTGGGGTCTGCGTTCATGCCTGGCCTCCATAGAATGGAAATAGGCACAAACTTAAATAAAGACTTTTCATATCTATTTGCGTAAGTATACTTTGATAATTATGTTTCAGTTTGAAAAAATATGGTATATTAAAATTATGGGGTGTTCGTTCGCGCCTGACCTCCATAGAATGGAAATATGTCATAAAGTTTAACAAGGTGTTTTAATATAGATCCACAGAATATTGTGATAAGTGTTTCAGTGTGAACATGTATGGTATAATAAATTATGGGATATATCTATTTTATTTTTACTTTCATCATATTTTGCTTTGGTTTTGATACCCCCAAATTCGAAGCTATGTCTTTACAACCCTTCCTTTTCATAACCTATCATACTTTCATAAATCAGAGTCCATTTTCTGTAGGCTGTTTTTGAACCCAGTCAACGACGGGTACTTTTGCTAATATATATATATATATATATATATATATATATATATATATATATATATATATATATATATATATATATATATATATATATATAAACAAATTTATATATTTTTTATATTCGTTTTCTATTGGATAACATGCATGAATACAAAATGTCATGAAAGAAAAAATATTTTACAAGAGCATATTTTCGACCGTACCTTCGGTTTTTCTCACCGTAATAAAGTAGGTAGTAATATATATATATATATATATATATATATATATATATATATATATATATATATATATATATATATATATATAGTAATCCACATACAGTACTATTTCGCTGTTTCACAGCCAGCTCATCAGTGCGGGTAGACAGGCAATAATTCGACTTAGTCTAGAATTTAATATAGTTTAGGGACGCTAAAGTTGAGGTCAATAGTCCGAATAATCCAAATGATATAGATAATCAATCCTCATCAATTCAGAACCGTAAAATGTTTGTGCGTCTTGAAACAATTTTTATTTTTTAAATGCGACCAGGAGAAAAAATACTGGAAACCACTGGATTTAACACTTGAGTTATAGGGTAGCTTATTATAAATGTGACCCATCTACAAAAAAAAAAATATATTTATATATATATATATATATATATATATATATATATATATATATATATATATATATATATAAATCAGACCAAAACGACAAAAAAACACAAGATTTACAAAAAAGATGAAATAGTAACAATTAAAATGAATGATAAGGTTTATTATCCAGTATCTTTTATTATACGAATAAAGCTTCTATGGTTTTAGCTCAAAAGTAGAAGAGTTACGAAAATGGAAATAATACCATTAAAACGAACAATGTTTGGGCTCAAAAATTTATTTTTCTACATAATCAGCATCATTTTCAATGCACGTTTGCCAGCGATGAACGATGGTTGTGCATAGGCATCTGGAGCAAATTTTGTCATACGACAGTCGATCTAAAAGTAAAGCTTCCTAATTCTTTTACGCAAAATGTTGAAGAGCTACGAAAACAGAAGTAATACTGTTAAAACGAGCGGCCCTTTTGTGCTTCGTGATTTTATCTTTCTACATTGTCACAATCATTCTTAAAGCACTTTTGCAAGGAATTCAATGACGCATATATAATTCTGTCGAACGTCCATGACACGTGCTGTTTTCTTAGAGTCTGACACCGTCAATATCTATAACTGAGAGATTAAACTTTCAAGCCATAAATTCATAAGTTCAGTCATTATAACAATGCAATTTGCAATTGCTTTCTGGTCCATTCGGGCGGAATAAAAATAGAAGGTACCACTTTAGGAACACCCCCCCTCGTAGAATTAAAATTTCTCCAAACAAACAAAAGACAGCTGTATTAATCGCATGCTCTGAGACATTGAGTGAAGTTGATGATTTGGCCACGGATCAGTTGACTTATGATCGTTTGAGTAATAGCAATCTTGAGATTCGCAAATGTTTTGGAACGGGCGGCTTTAATCCGGTGAATGTGTGGTGGCCATTCTGGAATGCGACATCTGCTGATAAGTCGATCTGCAACAATCCAGCAACTTAATAGTGATGTTAACTCTGTGGAGAGCTGCTCTGCTTGCTTATATATATATATATATATATATATATATATATATATATATATATATATATATATATATATATATATAGAGAGAGAGAGAGAGAGAGAGAGAGAGAGAGAGAGAGTGGTGAATACATATATATATATATATATATATATATATATATATATATATATATATATATATATAAAGACGATATAAAAGATATATATATATATAAAAGAAGATATAAAAGAAACTAAGACAAAAAGACAGACATACTAAATGGCCAACACTGATCTTTACTTTTAGTCTGCATGACGTCATTTTTTTTTCTTCTTTTTTCCATGACGTCATGATCCAAACAATCGCAATTGTTTTTCTCCCGTTTCAAAAGAAAGGAGATGGTGCTGGCGAGTAGAGGAGAGAAAGGAGTAGAGGCTGTTGAACCGGCCCATCAGACATTTGGGAGTACAAAATGAAACTTTTATCAAGTCTTGAGCATATTTTTATGGGAACGTGAGTTCATAGACAATAATAATAATAATAATAATAATAATAATAATAATAATAATAATAATAATAATAATAATAAAAATTTTCATATTAGGAGAACTTTCAATTGTATCAAATTTAATTAAATTCAAATGCTACCACCCCTGTTATTAAACACACACTAATCTCGTAAGCTACTGTAAATTTAGTGAAATACTCTATGTATACTTCAAAAACGTTTTTAACAGCAAATGTTTTTAACAGCAAATTGTTTCAGAAGGAGTGCTGAAACTCTGTACCCTTCTCTCACATGCCCCTCCTCCCCTGACCTGAACCCGCTGGACTATTTCGTTTGGTCAAACGTCAGAACATTACCATCATGGCCTCCAACAATACCAAAGCCAGCTTGATCGCTGTCATCCGCCGAGTATTCGCCGAGCTCTCGCCGGCGCTTTTGAAAAAGGCATGCTTCCAGTTTCGGACCCGTATTAAGGCGGTGATTGAGGCTGAATGCAGGTACATTGAATATATGTCAGCTCTACTACATAGTCCTGTTATCTGAATTGATTTTTTCAATAAAAGTTTTGAAATAAAGCTGTAAGATTGTTTTCTTTAAGGCGACAAATTTATCGTTTTGTCCTATATTCTCGCCTTGCGATAAGGAATTACTGTATAGAAAAAGGTGGTAATTGCAATAAGTACACAGAAAAGAATTCTACCGGATTTTCACCCTGAAAAAAAAAACGAATGAAAACCTTAATGAGAAGCAATGTCTACTGATCTAACATTACTTACACCTTACAGATGCTAAAAAAAAAAAAAAAACATGGACAAAGACGTAATACAGATGATCGACCCATGCAGAGGTTGCGGCCTAGCTACAAAAGCACCGGCTATCACAAATGTAACTTTTTTTTTCATAGGCATCACCACTTATCAAGGCCAAGAGGCCACTCGAGGATAAGGGTTAAAGATTGTACAGTAGAAATTGGACAATATAGTAATTGTTAGTAATGGAAATTCGGTAAATTTGTTAACTTATATGGAACGGCTCATCAAAAACTTGTTTACGTTAGACTTGAAGACAACCTTATTGTAGCCAGCTGGAAAGCAGGAAAACGAAAGACAATTTCAGAGGCGTGCAGTTCTAAGAAAGATACTTTGTTCATGAAATCTACGTTTAGGTTTAGGCACAGATAAAGAATGGGGGAAATTGTTGATAGTGTTTTCTGCTAGACGCCGAACTTTGGCCGAAAACTGATCAGCCATGGTCAAGAATCCGCATTGCTTTTGCAGGTCCTCTCGATAACCACTATTACTTAATCGTAGTTGATAATTACACCAAGTGGCTGGAGGTATTAAGACGCAAAAGACCCACATCAGGGAAAACAATAATTTATTTTACATGAACTGTTTGCACGTTTCGGTGTAATAGACTGCATCGTGAGCGATAATAAACACAGTTCACATCTTTGTTTGCAATACGCTTTAGATCAAACACATCACTACGCCCCAATATCACCCTAAATCGAATGGGCAACCGGAACGATTCATGGAAACGCAAAAGAGCGCTGAATAAGGCTCAAATACTCAGATGAATGAAGCGTTTCAACAGTTCTTACACGTGTACAGAATTACACCGAATCTAATCCTCCAACAGCGGTCTCACCAGTGTAAATTATGTTCGCATAGAAAGTGAGATCAATGACAAACTCTTACCAAAACAGACAAAACCACGAGTGACTACTTGCGTAAGTATGGAAAGGTTTTATCCCAGTAGAGGACATGTTATATATCGTGCAAGGACCGAGACATACCCATAAACGTCACCAGAACCAATTTAGAAGATGTCGCTCGGACGACACCAAGGATACACCACCGTTGGAGGAAGAACCAATCGAGTCTATTTTCGAAACATTCGATCTCGACCCTCCCCAATCAACACCAGAACCAAGGCAGTCGGTGCGGAAAAGAAAAGTCACTGATCCACTAATGATCGATCATAAACGTAAGCGATATTAACAACTTTTACGAAAAAATAACTTGGGGTTGGCACCCCTACAAATTCTATTTCTAATATCACTTCCGGTAACCAGTTTCTGCGATTGAGGGATCTGAACCTGAGCCTCAGTGAAAGTGTGTCGTAACCTTACTTTTTCTTTCCAGTTGAGTGGAATCCCACTTAACCAATATACGTTTCTGTATTTTCTGTTAATATATATTTCATTCCACTGTTTCTAAGCTTTCTCGTTCTTTCAACGTTTAAATCACAACAATATAGTCTCGGAATGTTTCAACCTTTAAAACTATATAAAAAATTAAGGCTTTCGTTAGAAAATTATTTTGCTAGTAAGCTATTAAACTTCCTGCAATCAGTGTGTTAATTTGCTTTCAAGAATCAACTCTAGTAACAATGTTTACGATGAAACACTGTTTCGGAGATTTAAAAGCAAACAGTATATTAAATCATGGCTCTCCAGCAGTGTTATCAAACATCAGTTCCCTTTAAAAAAAAAAAAAAGAAAGAAAGAATGTGCCGACTATTGGATCTAGGTTTTGCTCGAGATTAAATAGGCTAACCTATTCATGCTATCACCAAATGTCGTCCTAACCTGTGCCATCCACCGCTGTCTTCAAACTAGAAAGCATTTATTATTTACAAACCTTCTGTGATAGGATCCCCTGCCAAGGGACCACTTGTCATGTAAGAGTCAAATCCTGGTCGACAGCGACTAATTGTAACTTCTTCGTGTGGCAGAACACCGTTGATCAATTTGGTTGTTATGTCATCGCCTCGCCGGTCTGTCGCGCTAGAAGGAAAAGCAATTTCATACACACAAAAGAAAAAACCCAGTGCTCTAGTCTACTTGATTAATTTCCAGAAAAATGATATACAAATATGTAATTATGTACAATTGTCTTGCAGTTCAATGTTCAATCGTCAGACTCCACTAAGTCTATAAATAGATTTTACTTCTCTCTTCGATATAGCGGTGAGGTTGATGTGGGAAGAGGGGAGGGGGGCATGTGGCGATTCTCTACAAGTTGGTCTGTCCCAAACTTTCAACAACTCATTGACTCAGAAACTGTTGTTTTTGACTGAGCCCTCGGTTGATATACTCAGGGGAGGGGTGAAACCGGGGTTGTTCCCTGGACCAATCGCACCGAACAAAGTCATCCCAGAGGAGGTTCCTCCCGAGTGTACTTGTGGATCTACAAACGTTCTCATGCCCCCATGAGGTCACCTCCGTGACTCCCTGGGTCAACGCAGTGCACAAATTATAAACATCCTCTCTCTAGAACCCTGAGTCATTACCTGTTTTGGAGTACAACTTTCAAAAAATGACAATGAAAATCATAAACCTAATCTTTTCTCTCAGCAAGGTTTTTCGCTGTCGCCCGGGAACACCGATGATAATTAAAGAATAAAAATATTATATCTGCCCGGCTTTCTCCAGTACTTTGAGAGTCTTAGCCTCCTCCCCAGCGGACGCTGGGACGGTCACGTCACACTGCTGTATTTTTGTAGGAGATAATTATCACTACTCTACTTTTTTGGTTTGGCACGTGTTCGATCTTCTAACCGTCATGTTTTTGAATTTAATTTTCTCCGTGCTTCTAAAAAGTGGACTTCTATTAATGTCTACACATGTGAACCTGATCGAGCTCTTACCCACTAGATTAGACAATATACGACATCTACCTTCGACAAGACGATGAAAACAGCATGACAAGTAAGAAAAAAAAAAGAAAAAAAAATGTATTGTTTAAAAAAGAAATCCTGATGAGGGCTTTTCTTATAAGCCGAAAATTAGAAACTCAAATAAATGAATGTTTTATTTAAGGCACCTCATATATCATGTTTGGGTAACCTGGTCTCATATGGTTGATAGAATTGGGGGAATCTTATTATTTCAATGTGCTATGAATGCGTCGCCATACAGATGAACGTGGCGCAACACATCGCTCTCTACGTTTGTTGATAAATATCGATATTTACTCCTTAGTGTTTTTTAGGGAGTGGAACGGGAAAGTATTTACCTGTTTACCTAGGATATTGGCTGGCTCTACATATGACAATATCGTTAAATGTATGTTTCAAAGTCCTTGTATATTTACAAGAAAAATATGTGACCCGTTGGATCGTCCATTCAGTTCGGGTTGAATTTTTTGGATCGAAAAAACGTGAGTACGAAAATCAGTTAAGTATAAACACTAAAAGGACGAAATCCAAAATTAGTCGTTCTCTACTGACTAAATTTCGTCTCTCATCAATGCGTATATGCGTAAAAGTGTGTGTTTGTGTGTGTGTGTGTGTGTGTGTGTGTGTGTGTGTGTGTGTGAGTGAATTAATATGAGTCAACATGTGTTCGTCTTGTTATCCTCGCAAGTTTAAAACTATATTTATTTTGACATAGTCATCACCACTTATCAAGGTCCAAATACCACTCGAGGATAAGAGTTAAAGAGTGTACAGTAGACAATTGAAAATATAGTAATTGTTAGTAATGGAAATTCGGTAAATTTGTTAACTTTAGTGGAACGGCTCATCAAAAACTTGTTTACGTTGGACTTGAATTCAACAATATTGTAGTCAGCTGGAAAGCAGAAAAACGGAAGACAGTTTCACGTGCGTGCAGTTCTAAGGAAGAAGCTTTGTTCATGGAATCTACCTTTAGGTTTAGGATCGAAGAAAGAGTGTTAGAAATTATTGATAGTGGTTTCAGTTAGACGGGTGTTTCTCGTGAAAGTTTGGTGAGGGTAGACCATAGATTGGCGCTCAAACGAGCACTTGTCATGAAAATTACGATAAAACAAAAACAGACTTGCAACTTCTCTTCTGTGAGAAAGAGGTTACAGGGAAGAGAAAAGGGCATCCTCTACTAGGCTACAAAATCTATTTTAAACGCTGTCATGCAGGATAAGTCTTTCTAGTATTTTATAGATTGAAATGAAAGCTCTACACGAGTAAATGAGCACTTTTGAAAAACATTGGTTTTTATTCGTTATAAACATAAACTCAATGATTCAATATATATATATATATATATATATATATATATATATATATAAGTGAAAATGTGTGAGTCTCTGTGTACATTTCCCTACGAAATCACTCTGTCAATTTTCGGTCTACAGACTCGAGATTTGAAATAAGGAATATTGAGATTTGGGAAAATCTTTTTTAATCGGTTATCGGCCAGAAATTTGGCTGTCAACGATTTGAAATTTGAAAACTCTATCCAACTCCTCCGCCAATTTTGGGTCTAAAAACTTGAAATTTTAAATGTAGATTACTTGGACATGGATCAAACTTTGTAGTTTGATTTGAGCCACAAAAGCCTACATTTTTAAGGGGTCAAAATCGGAGTCAAAGTTTAAAAAAAAATTGACCTGTGCGGTCTCTACCAAATTACTCAGCCAATTTCTGGTTTAAATATTTGAAATATACATAAAGTGCATTCAGAGAAAGGGCGAGCTTTTTAATCGGTTTGGGTCCAAAATTTAAGCTGTCAAGGGATAAAGTTCCAATGATTTAACCTTTGCGGTGTCTCGCAAACTACTCAGCCAATTTTGGGTCTAAACATTTAAAATTTATATATAAAATTTAGCTGTACAAAAGGTCAAAGTTGGAAGATTTGACCTTTGCAGATTCTACCAAATTCCTCCTCTAATTTTGGCTCTAAAGACTTTAAACTTTAGATGTAGATAACTTGGACATGGATAAAGCCTTTTATTTTTATTTGAGACCAAAATAATAAATGTTAACGGGTCAAAATTTGGGTCACAGTTAAAAAAAATACCTCTGCTGTCTCTACGAACTCAGACAATTCTTGGTCTAAACATTTGAAATCTTACATGAAGTGTGTTCACACGGAGGGCAAGTTATGAACAGTACATAGGGCCCAAGAAACGTCGGGCTTAATTGCTAGTATATATATATATATATATATATATGATTGTTGAGCTGGATTAAATCCGACGATATGAAATAAAATGACCATCCCTCTTGAAGAAGCCCGCATAAATCGGGCGAAACGTTGAGTATCCAGGTCCTTCCACCTCCATTTTATTTCATATATATATATATATATATATATATATATATATATATATATATATATATGATTAAAATTATCTGTCTGACTGTAAGTGTACATTTACCTACTTAACTACTCCGTCAATTTTCAATCTACAAACTCCAGATATTACATAAGAGTTATTGAGATTTGGAAAAAACTTTTAATTGGTTTTCGGCCAGTAACTCTTTGAACTTTGAAAACTCTACCAAACTCACCAATTTTGGGCTTAAACACTTGAAATTTTAGATGTAGGTTACTTGAGCATGGATCAAACTTTTTAATTTGATTTGAGCCCAAAATAAAACACGTTAAGGGGTCAAAGTTGGGGTTAAAGTTGAGGTCAAAGTTGGGGTCAAAGTTGCGGTCAAAGTTGAGGTCAAAGTTGGGGTCAAAGTTGGGGTCAAAGTTGGGGGTCGAAGTTGCGGTCAAAGTTGGGGTCAAAGTTGGGGTCAAAGTTGGGGGTCAAAGTTGAGGTCAAAGTTGGGGTCAAAGTTAGGGTCAAAGTTGGGGGTCAAAGTTGCGGTCAAAGTTGGGGTCAAAGTTAGGGTCAAAGTTGGGGTCGAAGTTTAAAAAAATGACCTCATTGTATCTGTAACAAATTACTCAGCCAAATTTTGGTCTGAGTATTTGAACTTTTACATAAAGTGTATTCAGACATAGTGAAAGCTTTTTAATTGGATTTTGGCCGAAAATTTTGCTGCCAAGGGGTCAAAGTTCAAAAGATTTGATCTTTGCGGTATCTAGCGAACTATTCAGCCAATTTTTTATCTAAATATTTTAAATTTTACATAAAGGGTATTCAGACATGCAACAAGTCGTTTAATCAGTTTTTGGGGGGAGAATTTGGCTGGAAAGAGGTCAAATGTGAAAGAGTTGACATTTGCATACACTATTAAACTCCTCCGCCAATTTTGGGTCTAAACCCTTGAGATTTTAGATGTAGGTTTCCTGGACATGAGTCAAACTTTTTGATATATATATATATATATATATATATATATATATATATATATATATATATATATATATATATATATATATATATATATATATATACGCACATAAAGTTATGAACAGGACATAGGGCCCGAACAAATTCGGGCTGAATTGCTTGTAGATATATATTCATGAGTTCATTATAAACTCCCGCCTGGTTTAGTTTTTTTATTCTCTCTAGATATCTTTGAAAAGGAACACATTCCCCTGTCTGCCAAAAATATTCCTATCCCTACCCAACAAGAATATTTCTCCGATCTTTTTAAATAAGGCTCTAATCTTTGCTAAAAGAAATTCTGACTTAACTTATTTAGAAATTAAATTAAATTAATTCCCCTAGCCAGAAAATCCCTTATACAATTTAACAATAAGCTTTGGACTAGAGAAGAAACCCCCAATAATTTGGACTGACTGACTCTGCAAAGGTTACGGATTTAGTGGGGCTCTTCTTACTGAAAGAACTTGAATATCATTTTATACATATCCAAGGGGGCCTTTATAGAGACGATGCCCTATTCACTACAACAGCAAGGCCAAGAGAGTACAACAAAACAATTAAAAAATTATATAACTTTTTTAACAACTTTGACCTTTCTATAATTGTCGAACCAAACAAAAAAACTTCAAATTTTCTTGATGTTAAACTTAATCTTAATACCGAGACTTATAGCCCCTATCATAAACCCAACCTTACGCTTTTATACGTCCATAAATTTTCTTACCACCCCAACTCAATTATAAAATCTATAGTACCATCCGTCTCTAGAAGAATTTCTACTCTTTCTGCCGATGAAAAAAAAAACTTTAATCAAAATGCTACTTTCTTCAATAATGCCTTAAGGAATTCAGGATAAAATGAAAAGATTAAATACAACCATTATGCTTCTCCTGTTGGATGTCTTAAATTTGTAATCGCACACAATATGACTTGCAAGAAACCAGTTCAAATAACGAGATCTTCCGCTATCAATTATAATGAACCACTCTACATATATAATCCCCTTATTTTGCGCTTCCTTTTTAAAATTAAATATGTTTTTAACTCTTTTTCAGAGTGTTTTTAACGTTTTATTAACTACTTATTCACAGCTACTTTGTAGATAGGTTTACGTTATTAAGACAGCGTTTTTCTTTCTTTTGTTTTTGACGACACTAAAATTTTTTTAAATATATATATTTTTTGATATCTGGAAAAAAATTAGCCATCTTCCTCCAGCCAACACATGAAAATCGTCAAGTTATTAATATATAATGTGTCCAGATATCTAAACATCTAGGGAAGGGATATTTCATACTCTGAGGGGAACGAATAGCTTGGCAAGGTATAACCGATTTGTTTTTTTACCTGGTTATGAGTAATATTCGCAATGTCTTTTAAAATCCGTTTTTATTCAAGATAGTAGGTGAATTTCTTAGCTCCTAACCCCTAAACTATTACAATTAAACTCTCTCTCTCTCTCTCTTTCTCTTTCTCTCTCTCTCTCTCTCTCTCTCTCTCTCTCTCTCTCTAAGACATTTTTTCTTAGACCTTGCGACACACTATGAGAGGGGGAACCTCTCTCCGATCTTTTTTAGAATAGTAGAAATGAACCTTTACTAAGTATAATATTTAGTTTTTAGTCCGTTTTGGAATTTCCACAGATCCCGATAGTATATTATAACTAAGTCAGTCATCTAGCGTCTATGCAATGTTCACGACTTCCGCTCGTTCGAACACTCTAGATTGTCAAAATGCAATCGCCCGAATTCGGTGTTTAATAGTTCATAATTCCCTCCATTCCCGACGCAATTGTTTAGTGGCATTGAGGTAAAGGCTTATCAAATGGAGTAAAAGGTGGCTTAGTAACTGGGTTCGAATCTCATGACCGGTAGGAATTATCACCTCCTATACTGATGATTGCGTAAGCATGAAACACTAGTGTATGTAGGCATAAATGAATAATGAATATACTTATCTATGTGTATGGACGGGTTGCATGTTTTGTCTTCGAACAATCTCCATCTTTGTACCGAGCTGAAAATTTTTTTATTTCATTTTCTGACAAGTCGAATAGAAAACAAAAGCATCATTTTCTTAGTAAACAGCTCGGCGAAATTCGAAAATAGAAAATCAAAAATGATTTCAGCCGCTGCTATTAATATGCTGATCGTGTCTAAGATCATCAATGGGTAAAAATCGTATGTCACAAAGGTCATATGTCGACGATGGTCTTCTGACGAAACACGTCGCAACTCATTTCCATTCATTCTCTATGGCTCAGATCAATTCATAATTTCTTTGAAAAGTAACGTGCGTTTCATATTTCATGTGCTATTTCTTGCTTCTTTTGTTGAGATGAAAATCATCTCTCAGATGCACGCAGTGACCTTCCTAAGATAGACAACATTTGACTCCCGATTCACACGGCCCCTGATCTGAAAGGAGATTGCTGATTGGTGGAAGTTAGTCATATGACATAGAACGGTTTGAAGCTGGAGTAAATTGGGGTTTTAATATTAGTGTTGCAATCCCAAAAGGGTCCGGAACAAAAAAAAATGCAACATGGTAATTAAGAAAAGCAAATATAACAAATTACAAGTGTGGGTATACGTCAGTCCGACTGGCACAAGTTAAATCCCCCTTTAATCTGTGTGTTAACGCAGGTAAACTTATTTTCCCGATCTTTGTAAGAAGTGAAAGAGTTCATTATTATCCGTAGGATGGACACAGTAAGTTAAGATCCGAACAAAGACAGTTTTGTAGATTCTGCCCTGAAGATAACCAAGCGAAACTCATAGGTTCGAAAACGTGATCCTTAGTTTAACGTTAGTAAAAAAAAAAAAAAAATCGGTAAATCAGTAAATAAATGAGTTAAGATACGATAATAGATAACTATCGATAGTCAGAGTAAAGATATAGTAAAAATGGCTGGCTCTGCTTTTTGAGAAAGGAAACGACTCTAAAACTTATTGATCTTTTTTCTCATCAAATTCTCTTGAGGTTAAAATATTAGATCCATTGCTTTTTCTGCGTCTCGTAAAGTTTTTTTTTTTTTAACAAGGTAGTCACCACTTATCAAGGCCCAGAAGCCACTTTGGTTTTGGCACAGATAAGGAGTGGGGAAAATTATTGACAGTGGTTTCAACTAGGCGGGTGTTTTTCGTGAAAGATTGGCGAGGGGGAACCAGAGATTGGAGTTCAGACGAGCACCTGCCATGGTAGTAACCATAAAACAAAGACAGGCTCTCAACGTCTCTCCTGTGGGAGAGAGGTTGCAGGGAAGAGAAAATGGCATCACCCACTAGGCCACGAAGCCTATTTTGTACTCTGTCAAGGCAGGATAGGCTGTTTTTAGCAGCTCCTGTCAGAAGTAGTTCTTCTTTATCGCTTTGAACATTTTCTCGCATCTAAAGCTATTATCTATTTCACCGAATCCACCATCAGACCATATGGGGGGGTCATATTTGGGCTAGTGACTCTGTATCCCATTTGCAGATTCTTAATAATAAAGCGTAGAAACATATTTGTGATTTGATTCTACTCTGTGACCTCTCTCACGTAATTTATGTCGTTAGTCTCAATCTTTTTTAATACTATAATAGCATATGTTCTTCAATGTTGTCTAATCTTTTCCCTGCTGCTTTTGATTCAGCTCGTTTAACTCTTGATCTGGTCATTTCCATAAATTCTTTGTAATACTTCTTTCTATTCTATTAGTTCCTTTCCAAGAACTGCAGCTTTGTGGAACTCTCTTCTTGCTGACTGTTTCCCTCTTACTTATAACCTTGATCTTTTAAAAACTAACACGATCTTGTTTTTGCGATAACTATCTTTTGTTCTGATCAGCTCCTCACATTAAGTGGTTTTACGCCTTGTCTGGAGCAATTTCCATAAAATGATAGGTAATAAGTATATTTTATCGTTTCAAATGTCGTCGCTTTTCTTCCCTGAATTCCAGCAAAATGTTAAAGCTAGAAACAAAACATCCGTTGTTTCTAAGAATAAAACATGGTTCGATGTAAAGTTTTACTCGATGAAAGTATGAACGGATGAAAATGTTGATTCTCCTCTGCTGGACGAAGCATCTTTTATGGCGATTCTCCCCCGTCATTTTTTTTTCTTCTTAATTTTACTAATGAACAAATCATTTGTTTTGTTTTTTTCTAGAATAAAACGTAACATTAAAAATTGTGTATTAATATATATATATATTTTACTCATAGCACAGTAAAATAAATAAATAATATTTGAATAAAATAAAATACGTATTCTATACGTTTGAAGCCAAAACAACGAATTATTACAAAAGAAACACATTTATTTTGTTTGAAATTTATATTGAAATATAAATTTCAAACAAAATAAATGTCCGTTTATTTTGTAATAATTCGTTGTTTTGGCTTCAAACGTATATAATACGTATTTTATTTTATTCAAATATTATTTATTTTACTGTGCTATGAGTAAAATATATATATAAAATATATAAATATATATATAAAATATATAAAATATATATATAAAATATATATATAAAATAAAATACGTATTCTATACGTTTGAAGCCAAAACAACGTTTATTTTGTAATAATTCGTTGTTTTGGCTTCAAACGTATATAATACGTATTTTATTTTATTCAAATATTATTTATTTATTTTACTGTGCTATGAGTAAAATATATATATAAAATATATAAATATATATATAAAATATATAAAATATATATATAATAAAATACGTATTCTATACGTTTGAAGCCAAAACAACGAATTATTACAAAATAAACAGACATTTATTTTGTTTGAAATTTATATTGAAATATAAATTTCAAACAAAATAAATGTCTGTTTATTTTGTAATAATTCGTTGTTTTGGCTTCAAACGTATAGAATACGTATTTTATTTTATTCAAACTCAACCAGCGCTTCTAAGGAACAAAAATCCTAACGTAAATAATATTTGTTTACGTCCAAAAAATATGAGTTATTTTCCAAGTAAAAAAAAAATTCCATAATCTCCGAAGTTAGAGACCCTATTAATCATATTATTGCTTATGAGTCGACATTTGTCAAGATGAAAATATAATCGAGGATGATTGTCTACTAAACGGATAGATTTTCGGTTGAATGATGAAGAATATTATGAGAGGATTGGAAATGATGAATGGAATGAAGAAAATCTAATTAAGGATGGTGCTCTGATAAACTCGTAACACTTGCACCCACCTCGATGTAAATAATTTCGACTAATCTGAAAAACAACAAAATCTCACCTCTTCACTTCAGAGTTCTTTGGACAATGGAAAGCTGTTTACTCTAAATGTTTCTTCCCCTGAACTAATAAACTTTGTAATTTTCTTTTTCTTTCCTCCTTCCCTGACTAAACAGATGTTCAAATGTGTTTTGAGGTAAGCCGATAAACCTACTTTAGGAGTAATGTGTGACGCAACCGTTGGCCGGAGAGAGTTTTGTCCGTATCGTGGGAACGTTCTTGGCACGGCAACCATCTGCTCAGCTGTTTAACGGTATAAGACGACAAGTACATCCTTTTTAGACCAGGAAGTTGATTTGATGTCTGTTACGTCTGCTTGGCGTGTTTTGTGTTAAGTTTTCGATTATTAGGCGTCATTAATTCTCTCCCGAGAATTATATTCGTTGGGATCATTATGCTGCAATCGAACGCTGTATGAAATAAACTGTTGGATAGCGGGGTATCAAAACGGGTATATACAAGGGTTTTGAAACGGTGTCAAACGAGTATATATTATATACTAGAGTTGTATATAAACATCGTAGCTGTATAACAAGTGTTTGTCTTGTATTTATATATGCGGGCGTATATAATCAGGTGCGTGTTTTTATAATGATTTCTTTTAACCTTATGAGTGTTAACGTTCTGATATGCGATTCGTCTATTATAATCTCTATTTTGTGTTGATGTGTGTATACCTAAATTAGCACTTTATAGATATCGTTGTCGGTTGGAACACCAGCAAAACATACCTCAAATCTTTTTTCTATGCGTCCCTTCCATGTGTTCTGAAATAAAAACTCTGCTAACTGACTTTCTGGAAAAAGGAATACCTTAACCGAAAACAACCGTTTTTTGAAATATCGAGAAAGTGTCTCTTTTTTTGTATCTTTTTGTTTAAAAATATGCTGTCACATTTAGGCTGGTGCATCTGCTACTAGTCTCTCGCTCCTTGACAAGGTTCAAAAGAGAGTAACAAACCTGATAAGCCCTGAACTGGCATCTAAGCTTCAGCCTCTGTCCCATCGACGAAATGCTGCATCCTTCTACCTTTTCTATAAGTATTTTAGTGGTGAATGCTCTGACGAACTGCAATCACTTGTGCCCCCACGACGTGAGTACCCTCGACAAACCCGACAGGCTGCTAAATCCCACCCCCACACTGTAGAGATCCCTAGATGTAAAAGATCTTTTTACTCCGTTTCTTCCCCAGAACCGCTAGGCTCTGGAATTTCAACAGTACTGACGTGCAGAAGTTTAAGTGTAACGTGAACTGACATCTTGTTGTCCAAATCCCTACATAGTACCCCAGTAGTTGTTGACCCTGATAGTAGCCCCCTACACCAAAGTTGCAATTTGCCTTGTTTGGGGTGAAAATGTAATAATAATAAAAAAAAAATGCTTGTATGCAATAATTGATAATATTCGGTTTATTCACATTTATTAAAAAAAGAAGGATTTTCATCAAGGAAAGTTTTTTGCCTTTTACTATACATGTCAGAAATGAACCCTTCAAACAATTCTAACATAATTAAAAAAAATTTTTTTTTAATTGCAAAATATTTTGAAAAGGATAATATGTTGTAACTTGCACCAATTGTGAACTTTTGAGGGTGGGGGAATTCCTCGTTTTATCCGTTGGGAGAAGGCTAACCAAACCAAATCTTTATCACGCTTACCAAATCCTCATTTATTTTCCATGTAAATACTTCGTTGACTCAACAATCTTTATGTGAAGGAGAAAATACTACGAGGAATATAAATGTATCGAGGATCTTAAAGAATTCAAGAAATGGCAATGAAATAAGACATTGGAGTTCTATAAGACATTCTTTGAGAACAAGAAGCTGATGAAATGGCTACTGGTCAGAAATTACTCTCTTTTAAAGCGAAATAGAATTACTTATAAAAGAAGAATAACCATGTACCATAGTAGCCGAGAGGAAATGCATGATAAACTGACCCTAACAATTTCGTTGTGTAAACAAAAAAACAACTAGGAGCCATTGACTATGAAGTATCCCAAGTTAATTATTGAAATGCAACTCCTCTAAACATGTGCATATCTTCGAATTTGACAATCTTTATATTAGAAAATTGTGATGACTTGTGATAGCAATTTAAAATGGGTCCTAAACTTGAGGTTGCTAAGAAAGCCGCCATAGACAAACCTACAGAAGCCAAAGCTGTCACTAAATACACCATCACTTCCTAAATCGTCCATAAAATGAATTCATGACTACTTAAAAAATCCATTTTATTTTCAGTTTCACAACTGGAATATTCGCTTTATGATCGCCGCTCTATTGTATTCTAATCCTTTTAGTAAGATTTATATATATATATATATATATATATATATATATATATATATATATATATATTAAACGTATTTTAAAATGATCAGAGCCTTACAAATAATTCTGTTTAAAATAAGGTTTACCACTACGAAAGGATTTCTAAAACAAAATGTGCCTTTTTTGCCTGTTCGTCAACATATTTTCTGAAACTATTTTCTTAAAACAGGATTAAATTTTCGCTTTGTATAAAAAATACCGATTGCTTTAAATTGTTTTCTACCCAAGACATCTAAAATAAGGATTAATTGCAAGCGTTTCTTGTTTTTTTCAAAAAGATGATAAGCTGTCGATTTTTATTGAAATTTCATTGATTAGTAAATTTTTATTTCTACGAAACAATTCGTAATATTTCTATCGAACTCATAAAAACTGAGGTTTCCTTCTAAAATAGAAAACATTCTAATACACCGTATACATAATCTATATTGAATCTGAAAACTCGCTCCGATTTCGTTGTAGTCTTACAAAATGTGTACGACGAGGCGTTATAACAATATGATCATTTGTTAGAGTTGCAAAGTATCATTTTCAAATTTAAAGTTTTCATAACATAATATTTTTACTGGTACAAAACTTGTTTATTAACGAGAATGACTCAAATTGTATACGCGACTATATTGTCGCCATTCTGTGTCTTGAACAATTTCCCCCAATTGAAACTGTACTTATTAAGCCTTTAAGATATAATGCACCGTTTCCTAATATAACGCGCGCACATATAGTACATTTTTGTTCAAGAAACTAATTTTAACATATATTTAATTGGGCACGGCCAAAATTGAAAGAAAAACCAAGTTACTTTTTTTAACGGATTGAAATCTATTAAAATCTATTAAAATCTATTAAAATCTATTAAAATCTAGGGAGTATGTTAGAAATATTCTAATTTGCATAATTCAATATTTTTTGCACACTTAACTCCTTTTCTAAAAAAAAAGGAAAATCTTTTTAAAACAACTGCTTTTTGAAATACCGACTAAATATCGCTTATTTGGTATCTTTTTAAAAATATCTTTGAATGCAGAGATTGATATTGTTTTGTTTATTTTCATTTATCAAAAAACAGACTATTGTTCTCAAGAAAATAGTTAAGGTAAGAAATTAAGCCTCCAAACAATTCTCAACAAACAACAGGCATAATTGTTTGAATGTTGACTAAACATACAACAACCAAACAAAAGCGTAAATAAAGTAAATAAATTCTTTTATGGAAACTGTCATGTTTTTGCTTCGGATCACTTTGAATTCTTTTGTGTCGGGAGCAAAGGATTTTTTCTTTCTTGTTTGCTTGATTAATAGACAAAAGAAACATTCTTATTAGTGGAACATCTCAGGGGATTTGGACAAACGGGAAACCAATTGGACATGAATAGTTAGAACTTCTGATGTTAATATACTGAGCGTGTCTAGAGGACGTTGACGTACGTTCGGTCGTAAATCGAGAAGGCTGTATGACACAAAGGTCATAAGTCGATGATTGTCTTCAAATTAAACACGCAACATCAAATAAGGGCCAAACTATCTTTCTTTTTTTTCTTTCCGCTTTAATTATATTTATATTCGAATGAGCACATGCAAGCATACGACTCGTTTATGCCTAAAGAGAATGCAATGCTTTTTATAATTGTAACTGTAAATATTTTATGTTAAATAAAATCACATAAGACATAACCAGTATATATATATATATATATATATATATATATATATATATATATATATATATATATATATATATATATATATATATATATAATTTGAGGGTAAACAGTTACATATGATCGCTACAAATAGCCATTTGTTTTAGTCAATGAGATTTCCTCAGGCGACCTGGAAACTCTCGACATCTTTGGCGTCGATCCGTATGTTAAAATGTTAAACTCTTGATAGCATCTGTTTAATAGCGCAGAAACAATCATAATTTTGTCAGTTCTTTTTTTTTTTTTTTTTTTTTTTAATATTTCCTGCCCTGATTCATCAGAAGAATAAGAACTTTTTAAATAAAAAATAATTTTGGCATGATTACATAGATCTGAAACATCCGGAGTACTTACGATTGTTTTATATTTTCGCCATTTTGATTTTTTTATATATATAATTATATGATTGTTTCTGCACCACGAAACAAATGCTGTCAAGAATTGAACATTTTACCATGCTGAAAGAAATAAACGGTAAGATGAACATCTCGGAATTTGGTGTGTGTTTTCCGTGCATCGTGATTGGAAACAATTTTAAACATTCGTGTCAATATGGGCCCTGTTCAATAATATAACCATATCAATAGAATAAAGTCAATTATTACGGTTAATATAAAAAATGAATTTATTGCAACAAATGAAGCTGTTTTAATTTGTTCACAAAATCTAATATATTTTGGTTCATATTGTCTTATCGTTATGTTTTCTTTATTCAAATGGCAAATTTATCTATTTTCTATTTATTTTATTTTGTCTTGAATTATTACTGTTATGCTCCACCCATAAGTGTTGAGCATTATCTACCCTGATATGATAGTTTTCTTTTATCTAACTCACTCGATATATATATATATATATATATATATATATATATATATATATATATATATATATATATATGCGTGTGTGTGCGAGCGCGCGTGTGTGTGACCCAACCACATGTGATGATCGAAAATTATATCAATAATGGGTGAATTAGAGATTTTTATTATGTGAACCATCCGGGCAACAACTGGAGGCCTTGCTGTCCCAAATTGTGGGTTGGAAACGCAAAATACAATAGAGAAAAATAAGTTCGGGAATATTAATAATCCTACTGTGTTGTGGCGGGAACTGTTACAATGTGTCGAATTGTATTGCTTTGTCTGGAATATGTTTTAGGATTTCGCTTTGTGGGAAAACTTGGGTGGAAAAATTCAACATGTAGAGAAAATAACTTGATTGATATGCACAAGTGATTTGGCCAATTTAGTCAATCAGGGTGAATCTAAGATAAACGTTATGAAGATAGATTGGATGAATGAGAAACCCAGACTTCTCAAACCACACACCATTATAAAAGTGTGCGTAGAGCGTTTTTCGCCATTCTAGAAGCCAGTCGAGATCAGAAAATCTCGGTTGAAATCAAAAGTCGGGCCTATCATCTCCATCACCCGCGCTACGCCCCCCCCCCCGCTCACTGATCGGCAGATAAAGAAAGGGAAGGAAGACAATCGGTTGTTAAAAAAAGGCCCCGTTTGAGTCACTGTTTAGGCAGGCAGCTTGTTGAAAGAAAAAAGACATTTCCTTTTCATAACTGTAAAATAAGGTTTTGTTATGTTTGTTTGTATCCATAATTTAATTTGACAATTAATCTATAAAAAAGAACACCTAAAGTTTTACGTTTGGAGTCAATCATTTGTTGCGCACGGAATTCGCGACTCACGCAAACGAATAATTCCAATTCAAGTATTTTTTTTTTCAGGAGACAGCAAGTAGGAGAGAGGGACAGCCAACCCAACAATCACGAACTACGGCCCGCGACACGAGTTGTTCAGTTTGTTTGTTGTTGTTGTTTTTTTACAATTCTTTTTTTTTTTTTAATCTTGTAAATTTTGTTCTGTCCCTGAGAGCTACTGTTGGGGTAGAGAATACAAAAATCGCGAGTCAACTCCGTCATGGTAGAACTGACAAAGACCACTCTATTGGACTTCCGTGAGTGTCCCAAAATCGGAACCACCTAGGATTTCACTTATGTACCGGTGAGAAAATCGGTCTTCACCATGTCGGTGCTTTCGCAACTAGTATGTGACCCTTGGAAATTCTATAACTTCTGATTTCATAGCGGGGCGTCACCGTGTTATATTGATCCCGTTTGACCAGAAAGTGACCTTTGACTTGGAGAGACCGGAATCTTCATCGTACTATATATATATATATATATATATATATATATATATATATAGAGAGAGAGAGAGAGAGAGAGAGCACATTCTAATAAAATAATATCTTATTCAGCTGTCTATTATTATTATTATTATTGTTGTTGTTATTATTATTATTATTATTATTATTATTATTATTATTATTATTATTATTGTTGTTGTTGTTTATTCGAGGGTAAACAGTTACATTTTGTCGCTACAAACAGCCATCTGTTTCAGTCAAGGAGACTTCGACAGGCGACCATGAACCATTCGACGCCATAGAAAAAAAAAAAAAAAAGGCAGAGGTATAAAGAAAAAAATTGTGATAAGTAAATCTCTAAATATCGGAACATTTTTAACATAAACTTAAATCGACCTCATTTAATGAACTCTTTCTATAGGGGTGGCGGGGGTCTATAGTACTCGTATGGTGTAGCTGTGTTTTGTTTTTTTTTTGTTTTTGTTTTTTTGTTTTTTTTTTGCAGGCGCTTTGTTATGTGAACCAGAAATTAAGAAGAGAATCAGTAATTGTACAGAATCGGGAAAAATATTGGATTCGTCTCATCACTAGTAGGTAGTAATAAGTGCCCCCTCCAGTCGAAAGCTTCGGACCAAGTCACAAAGTCACTCTTTACTCTGTAGGCTAGCATTAAGAATTTAGGGAAACTAAGTGCCTATAAATGCCGAGCCAGTGAACATACATAGTAAACAGTTAATGAATATTCGTGATCGGAATGTTGCATTTGCACTAACCTATTTCCCGAAAGAGGGTTTATCTGTAATTCCTTTGGAGGGATTTATAAGCAATATATTTGTAAATAAATGTTAACTGTTATTTTTTTATTTTATTTTATTTTTTTACTGACAGATATTGCGTTACGCTTACGCAAACATTAAGATAGAAATTCATAATTACTGCACGTATATATCTGTGTGTGTGTTCGTGTGTGTGTGTGGGGGGTGTAACGGGAAATTCTTGGTTAAATAATGTAGAATTGCAACAAAATTTATTGTTTGACAAAGGAGTACAAATAATAATTACTTTTTTTTTTTCTTAACCCATGAATTTTCAATGAATGGCTCATCTCATCGAAGGAAATGTTATATTATTCAATCAACTGGAATGTTTGTTGAGATGAGTATTATTTATTTACGGACTATTTCTTCATCTTTTAGTTGTTTCACGATGTTTCGGCCGACTATTCCTCTGGCTTTCGTCATGTGGTAACCGCGACAGGATAGGATCTCCGAATCTCCTAACTGCATCGTCAGCAATTACTGCCTTCCATAGTTGTTTTCCGTTTTGGCCAACTAAGCCTCTGGCAGGCTTTGGGTAGGACTGAAACCGCTATCTTCAGACTATATTCACCTGGAACCGTAGAGATTCAACGCCTAAAAATAGAACAACATATTAACAGAGAACTATATATAAGAATATTAGTAAACTCCTGTACATTAAAAAAAGACTTTACTTCAGTTTAGATGCGTGTAAAAAATAAGTGCATATGCCTAAAGAAGCGGTATATAATGAAAATACACACACACACTTACGTATATATATATATATATATTCACACGCATACATATATATATACATATATATATATATATGCGTATATATATATGTGTGTGTGTGTGGGTGTGTGTGTGTGTGTGTGTGTGTGTGTGTAGAAGTCAAGATGAAGGGTTACATGAGAACAATTACCAAGTCAATACAAATTGCAGAAATAATAGAGATACCCCTTTAGGCAATGGCATTTCGAAGCTAAATGCTTCTTGTCAACAAAGGAGAAAAGGCCGGCATTATACAAATGCAAAGGTAAAAAGACAACGCTAACTTTGAAAACATTTATATATATATATATATATATATATATATATATATATATATATATATATATACTAGCAAAAGTACCCGTCGGTGACTGGGTTCAAAAACAGCCTACAGAAAATGGACTCTGATTTATGAAAATATGATAGGTTATGAAAAGGAAGGGTTGTAAATTTGAGTTGAATTTGGGGGTATCAAAACCAAAACATAATATGAGGAAAATAAAATAAAATAGATAAACCCCATAATTTATTATACCATACCTGTTCACACTGAAACACTTATCACAATATTCTGTGAATCTATATTAAAAAAACCTTGTTAAACTTTGTGACATATTTCCATTCTATGGAGGTCAGGCGCGAACGAACACCCCATAATTTTATTATACCATATTTCTTCAAACTATAACATAATTATCAAAGTATACTTACGCAGATAGATATTAAAAGTCTTTATCAAAGTTTGTGCCTATTTCCATTCTATGGGGGACAGGCGAGAACGCAGACCCCACAATTTTATGATACCATCCCTATTTAAGTTAAAACATACTTATCAAAGTATTATTATGTACATCTATACCAAAACAATTGTAAACATTTTTTTTAATTTTTAAATTCCATACTTTGTGGGCCAGGCGCGTACGCAGGCCCCACAATTTTAATGAATCATCATTATGCCAGATCAAACATACCCATCCTGTGTCTCGATACATCTTCTATCATTATATGTGATCAGTTTTCTATAATAGTCAACCATATAGGAGCCTATTAGTGACCAGACACACACACAGACGTTCAGCTTTATATATATATATATATATATATATATATATATATATATAACTTGGGTGCCATTAGCTAGAATCGAAACCAAAGTAGACAACTATCCTCCGTCATTTCTTAGCCTCTAAAATACGCGCGCATATATATATATATATATATATATATATATATATATATATATATATATATATATATATATATATATATATATATATATGGTTGTGGATAATTATATGGAGAAAATTATACGAAAAGAGAAGTTGAGGTTGTATGGTTGTATCAAGTTCTCTTTTTGTATAATTTTCTCCATATAATTATCGACAACCACTCAAAAAACTATTTTCAATAATTGTGCTGAAAAGCAAAATAGCATCCATTCGCAGCTGAACATTTTGCTAACTGCATTTCATTTCCTCTGATGATATGAGCCATTGTTAAAAATCCATGGATTAAGGAAATTAAATTAACCCCTTCTATATATTCCTTTGTCAAACAATAAATTCTTAAATCGAATATATGTCTCTATATGTTGTTTTCAGAATTTAAAATTGAACCACGAGACTTATATAAACATATATAAACACACACACACACACACACACACACACACACACACACACATATATATATATATATATACTGCTTCAAGGAGAAGCAAATCTCTTATTTAAAAAAACACAATGTGGAAGACCAGTACTCGCATTAAGTTGGTCTGCAGTTTTACTTATTGCTGGCTAGCTTGCTCCTGCTTGTTGCCGAATCTCAACATTTCGAACCGAGAGAGTGACTTAGCTGCCTTACAAAGCTAAAACTAATTGATGACATTTTTGTACAGATACTCCCTTAGACATTTGTCTGCGGTCGGGATTTTTGTGACTGAGCAGCCTTTTCAGGATAGCACTGCTCACCCAAGAATTTTGAGGGGACAAGAAAATGAGTTCTAAACATAGCTTCCTTTGACTAGCTGGTCAGCAACTTTCAGAAACAAAATACTCACTCCAGCTCTGTTGCGGGAATGTGAGAATACTTATTGACTTGGTTTCTCTTGCCTTTTAGATCATTAGAGATAATGATAAGAGCAAAGGGCGGATGAAGCGCTTTTAACCCATCGGTAGGCAATCGACTAGTGATGGTGATTTTATAAAAACACTGAATTATAAAAATCTTGCATAAAGTAAAATTGGTCGCATTTCAAACTATGTGTAACGATGTTGCATGCCCAGGTGACACCAATTCACCCTGCTTGAACGGAAGACTGCAATTTTGGCTAAGGAATTGCAAAGATACAATGTAGACATTGCTGCACTTTGATGAGTGCTGACTTTTTCCGACGGATTCTCTTCTTCAACTCCTTTAAAACCCCGACTCACCACTTCCTTAATATTTCCATGTATGCTAACATGATTGGACTGGGACAGTCTTGTCTTAAAGGTTTGAGTGTATAGGTTTGACAGTTGCTGGCTATTGTTTCCGACTGACAGTACAGGTGCCCTAACTCTTTGGTAACACTTAAAACGGCAGCTCTATCATCAATTGAATAATATCAGGGTGTTTTTGTGCCTTGTTGCGTATGGAAAGGGACCTTGAACTCATCTTTGGTGGGCACTCCCGAAGCCACATTCCTGTGGTTGAGGAGTCGGCTGATGATCTACTTGTGTTGGATGGTGGTGGCTATGCACACTGCTTTGTCTAGCACGTCTTACCCTAAATCTGAAACGACGAAATAAAATGAAATGACAGCTTAATCCAAAATAACGTTCAAACCAGACACACA
>NW_027633374.1:0-47912 GCF_053919585.1 Euprymna scolopes
ATAGACAAACATAATATTATGAGATGATCATACACATATAAAAACATAATATTATGAGATGGTCATACACATATACAAACATAATATTATTAGATGGTCATACACATATACAAACATAATATTATTATATAATCATACACATATAAAAACATAATATTATTATATGTTCATACACATATAAAAACATAATATTATTAGATGATCATATACATATAAAAACATAATATTATAATATGTTCATATACATATAAAAACATAATATTATTAGATGGTCATACACATATACAAACATAATATTATGAGATGATCATATACATATACAAACATAATATTATTAGATGGTCATACACATATACAAACATAATATTAGTAGATGGTCTTACACATATAAAAACATAATATTATTAGATGGTCATACACATATACAAACATAATATTATTAGATGGTCATACACATATACACACATAATTTTATTGGATCGTCATACACATATACTAACATAATAATATTAGACGGTCATACTCAGATACAAACGAAATATTATTACACATATAAAAACATAATATAAGTAGATGATCATACACATATACAAACGAAATATTAGTTGATTGTCATACACATATATATTATAGAAACATAATATTGAAACAGATACATTGGGAGCTACATTTCGCCTTTTCAATTTCAAGTTTTTTAATTATCTGTATTGCAATCACACCTACTCGTGTTCCTATTTGTTATTTGTTAATTCGACATCCATGACGTCATCACCTTACTTTAAGTATGTCTACTTGAATTAACTGCATACCTTGCGTTTTGAAATTAGAAGCCATACTTCTTTATGATTCAGCCTGAAAATAAATCTGTTTCGCAGATTTCGTGCAACCAACTATTCGTCCACCTCAGAAATGTCATACAAGCTTATATAACCGTATCCGACGTATGTCCCTCCCGTATGTAACTGAGTTTTTTTTGGGGTGAGGGGGGGTCGTGTCACTTTTTATCTGAGCGGAAATATACAAAAATGAAAATGCTTTGTTATTTGGTTTGGTTTGGTTGTTTTTATTTTACGACCTGTTAACCCTTTTCAGGTTATTTAATGCCGAATCCGGTGATTTTGAAGAAAAAAATTTTAATAGAATATATTTTTTCTTTTTGAAGTCAGTTTCTATTTAACCCATAGTTGGGACCCTAAAAGAGTCAGAGTAGACTTGGTAGCAATGGCAATTAAGGGGTGGCTCCACACTCCCCAAAGTTCGCAAGATGAGGTCTAACCATCGGATATAGTTTAAGGTCATATCCAGGACCATTGTTACTTGGAAGTGATCGCTTTTCTTGAAGCAATATTTGTCTAGCTCTTTGCTGGACAAGTATATAACATGCAATAAATGTATTTGTTTACAAACGTCGATAAAATTCTGTACCCACAAATCTTATATAAGCTATCCGAATAATTTCAATCATTGTTGAGCTTCGATACACACTACAAATATTTCTGATGAAGGAACCCAATTCCATCGTAAATTTCTACATAAAAGATTTGAAAATCGTGTACAGCTTTGCGTGCATCGCAACAATTATAGCAAGATTTTTGTTATCTCTCGCATTAACTGATGATTCGAGTTTGATGCCGTGAAAAGATAAATGCACATTAATTATTAAACGATAATTTTGGAAAACGAACAAGCACAAGGTCTTGCATTACAAACATGTACTTTATTGCTATAATTATTAGGTGGGTATTTATATGTAGATATGTGTGTATATACATGTCTATTTTTTACAGGAAGAATTCACTACTTATCAAGGTCTAAATATCCGACAATGAATACTCATAAAGGATTATTTTTCCCTAAAATGATTGCCGTTTGAGTTGAAATTAGCCCCAAATTTATTCCAACAAATTATGGATGACATGCTAGCAGGCTTGGTTTTTGCAATGGCTTATTTAGACGACATTTTGATAAGAAGCAAAAATGTTGAAGAACATAAAAACCATATTCGGAAGGTAATCGAGAAAATAAAAGACTACGGATTTAACGTGACTCTCGAAAAATGTAATTTTGGTATGGACAAGATGGAATATTTGGGACAGATAATTAATTGGAAAGGTAGAAGACCTAACCCAAATAGAACAAAAGCAATTTGAGACATACCTACACCAGACAATGTAGACATTCTTGGGTCTAGCAAACTACTATAATTCTTATATCCCAAATATGCACGAACTAAGAGCACCATTAAATGAATTATTGAAGAAGAAGAAGAAGAAGAAGAAGAAGAAGAAGAAGAAGAAGAAGAAGAAAAAGTGCCTCTGGACAAAGGAATGTGAAGAAGCATTCCAAAAAATTAAAATATGTCTGTTATCAGATCTAGTGTTAGCACATTACGATCCGAAAAAGGGGTTAATTGTAGCGGCAGATGCGAGCGAATACGGTTTAGGAGCGGTGCTTCTATACAGAATGGAAGATGGATCTACTAAACCAATTTCTCACACTTCGAGGGTTTTATTACCCGCTGAGAGAAAGTACAGTCATATCGAAAAAGAGGGTTTGGCGATTGTGTATGTTGTGAGAAAGTTTCATAGATCCATTCATAGAAGATCTCTCGTCTCGGAAACGGACTATAAACCATTACTATCGATTTTTGGTTCAAAAAAGGGATTCCTACTCATACGGCAAATAGATAACAGAGATTGAGTATTATTTTGCTCAATTACGTTTTCAAAATGAAACACCTGGCATCTAGTAAAATTGAACATGCAGATGGTTTGTCGAGATTGATCCTCAGTAAAACTGAATTTGAAGAAACTGTTATAGCAGACCTAAAAGAAGAAAATGAACTAACAGATATATTAATAAATACTGTTAGGGAACTTCCTGTTACACTTGAGGAAATAAAGAAAGCAGCGAAAACAGATAAATATATTAATAAGATAAAAAACAAGTGGGACAAGACGAAAAGAATAGAAAAGGATTAAAAGTTTTTCCATTTTCTATGTGTGATTAAACTCTGGTGTACGCAGACAGAGTGATAATACCGCAAGTATTACAAAAGAAACCCCTAAAGGAATTCCACATGGGACATCCTGGAATCTCAAGAATGTAGGCCCTAATAAGAGGATTCACATACTGGCTTGGAATGGATCAGGACATTGACAAAATGTTGAAATTATGTAAAGGTTGCCAACTAGCCGTGAGATATCCCCCCCATACGTACGCACCCTTGGCTTAAAACAGATGTACCCTGGACACGCATCCATATCGATTACACAGGACCTCTGAAGGGATATTATTACCTAGTAATCATAAATAGTATGTCAACATAGCCAGAAATTTTAAAATACAAACACCCCACAGCGGCAAATACAATAAAAGCGCTGGACGAGGTATTTAATCGGTTCGGAGTTCCGAAAACAATTGTTAGTGATAATGGTACTATGTTCACGGGTCAAGATTTCAAGCACTACTGTTGACGCACTGGCCATTGAACACATTACAACACCAACTTTTAACCCTCGATCAAGCCGACAAGCGGAAAGATTTGTCGATACTTTTAAACGAGCTTTAAAAAAGAATAATAACATCGACACGGAAGAAAAAGGCATTCAAAAATTCTTAGCAATATATAGATAACCCCAAATCCAAATGCAAATGCCAAATTATCCCCAGCTGAAATTATGTTTGCCAGGAAGGTATTTCGGTGTTCGCCCGGTTAATCCCGAGGGAAAAAGTAAAAAAAGTATCAAGGATAATATAAGGTACAAGACCAATGATGGGGATAAAGTTTTCTTCAAAAATTATCGGGCAGGGAAGAGTTTTGTATAGAAGGTATAATTTCAAGAAGAATTGGGAGAATGGTTTACATTATAAAAGGGCAGCCTTTTCTCCACAAAAAAAAAACATATTAACCAACTGAGACCCCGATACATAGAAACAGCCAGAAACCAAGAGTTACCAATGGAAGTGCTATACGACACTTTTCATATGCAACCACCAAACAAGAAAGTACCGGTAACTCAGAAATCCAGTCACTCTCCAAAAGCAAAAAATCGACAAACACAAATGGTGAGGAGAAGTGAAAGGAAAAGGGAAAGGACCGAATTTTTTGGACAAAAATTAAAAAGGAAAAAAATTCTATGGAAGAATTTAGCTTGGGAGAAAGATGATGTAATGGAATAACCTAACATCTCTTCATAGATGAAATGAACTATGATTATATTGACCCTTTCACGTGACTGAGGCAGAAGGAAAAAAGACAGGAAGAGAATAAGAAAATATGTCGAGTAACTCTTATGTCACATGTATTCACTTGTAAATAAAACCCTTTTGTCTTTCACCCATAAACTCGTGTTTCTTGCTGTATTTCTTATTTAAAGTAAGGATATAACATATTATTTTTCAGATTAGCAAGAAAATTATATATTTTTATTATTTTTACGAAAAACACTACTTTTTAATCTTTGAAAAATAAATTAATAATTTTCTTTCCGTAAGCCCAACGTTGCTAATATATCATTAAATAGGGAATGCCCAATATTGCTAATATACCATTAAACAGGGAAAGCAATACAAAAAAAAAAAAGAAAACATCGATAAATAACTACGCATTTTGCTAAAATTTCGGTAATTTTTTCGACAATTTCTTGTTACCTGATATGAATTCATCTATGCTCGACTATACGCTCTAAAATAAGTGTTCTATATTTACAAGCAGTTTTTACCTCCCTTTTACAAAATTACGAATTATGTCTTGTAAAGCCTTCCGTAGTTGCTTATAAAAGGAACGTTAAATTTTGGATTTTTTAATTTCGATATGGGATTTATACATATTGAAATAAAAGTTGAAAGTCAGGTATTTATATTATAATATTTTTATTTATTTCTATAGTAAGTCATCCTAAATCTTATTTAGACGAAAAAAAAAATTATTTGGTTTAAAAACCTTTTAAAAATATTTTAATGTTTTAGCAATCGAGACAAAAATAACTGTGAATGGTGTGGTTTTAGAAAATTTTTAATTTTAAATTCTATTAAAAATAATGGGAAAAGTTTTAGTTAATGTTGCTTTTCATATGATAAAATTCAGGCTTTTATCTTTTTGGGGAAAAAGTTGCTCAAGAATAATAAATTTTAATAGATTGAAATTCGTTTTAAAGACATCAACTACTTGTTCATTTTTGTGCCTACTATAGTAATAACCATTGTAATGATCAATGTTGTGATTATTATTGTAACCATTGTTACAAGTATGATCATTGCTGTTATTATTATTATTATTATTACTATTATTATTAGTATTAGTAGTAGTAGTAGTAGTAGTAGTAGTAGTAGTAGTGCCGTGGCGATTGATGCTACTGGCTAGGATTTGGTAAATGTATGCCTGTTGTATTTTTCTGTAAGAAACTGAAAACCTTTGTAAAACAAGTGTAAAATCTGTCTATTTGTAACCTTCATGACCTTGTTGAAAAGCGCAGAAGATAATTCGGAAATGCACATATGCATAAAAAATGAAAAAAGTAAAAATATTTCCCTGTAGTTTTTGAAGCGATTGTACACGTCTGGTGTACGATTGTTTCAAAGACTTCAGGGAAATATTTTTATTCTTTTTTATTTTAGTAACCGGAAGTCTACGAACATTAACGGTAACAATTATTTATGCACGTCTGTTCCACTATTAATCACACGCCGCACGCACGCACACACACACACACACACACACACACACACACACACACACACACAGTATTTGACTTTAAGTGAAATGTAATTCTTGTTCTGGTGTTTGAATCGTGTAACTAGTTTGAATAGTTATTTTTGAAATTGATGATCCCACAAAGTAATGCCTACTATGTTATTAGTTAAAAATTGGAGGCTTTACTTTTGGATCGATTTTCGTATACATATTTTTTATATATCTGTACAATTGAGTGATTTTTTTTTCACTCTGACATTGATGTTAAAAGCCCATTTTTTTCTATCTAAAAATTATTACAACGAACTTCTTAATATACTCAGTAATTGATATGCTAGCGACTACATCAATGGTAATATTATCAATGATAATAGCATTGCATTTTTATTTACTAATGTGATTGTATTGTTGCTAATAATACAATGACGTTTTTATCCAAGTAAATGACAATACAATAATATAAAACGCCAATACAATAGAAATTATTTAAATAAAAAAGTATATATAAAAACGATAAAATATGACTGAAATAATAAATATCTACAGATAAACAAATAAGACAACTAATAAATATAATTATAAAAAATTGTTTACATGAATGTAAGAATGTGTGAATATGGATGCTGATATGGAATCCCACATCTACATCTTCACAAGATTAATTGATAATTATTATTATTATAATTTTTAATAAACTAGTAAATAAATTAAAATTAGTAAATAAATAAAATTAAAATAAACGCGTTTATAAAATAAATAAAACCAACGACGACATAAAATTATCTCCTCTCCATGTCATAAAACTGAGAAATAAATAAATGAAAATAATACGCTATAAACAAATAATAACCCGCGATCAAAAAGATAAATGTATAAATAAAGTAAAGTAAATGAGTGAATAAGTAAATTAATAAAATAAATAAAAATTATACCATAAATACCATTTCTAAATTACTCCCAAGTGACAAACTAAATTAAAGAAATACATTAAAAAAGTAAAATCATAATTTAAAAAATATATAATTGTTAATAAATAAAGGCATTAATTATTTAAACAATGTTATTCATTGAAGGGAAAAAATAAAAGAAAGACAAAATCTATTGTTGTGGGCCGAGGGAGGAGTGACTCAAATACAATTTTATTAGTCCTATGTATACCCTCTCATTAGTAGCAATAATTTAAAATGTGAATACGCGCGTGTGTGTATGCGCGTGTGTGTATTTGTACGCGTCTGTATATATATATATATATATATATATATATATATATATATATATATATATATATATATATATATATATGCTTAGATTTAAAATCGTTACATCGCCGCGATTTCGTTTTCGGCGACGGTTAATCATCAACCGTCGATTGCAATTAACAAATAAAAATAAACAAAACACCAGTCAAGTAATGATATAGTTAAATGAATAACTAAATAGGTATAACGAACAGTAAAATAAATAAATAAATAAATAAGCAAAATCCATTAAATAAAAAATTAAATTAATAAATAATATTAACAATACTATTAAAAATATATTTCTGGAACAGAAAAAATTATAATAAATTAGAAATATAGACTTCTCCGAAGATTAAATTAAACAAATTAAGTGATTAATGAAAATATATACAGATCAAATTAAACAAATTAAGTGATTAATGAAAATATATACAGATTAAATTAAACAAATTAAGTGATTAGAGAAAATATATACAGATTAAATTAAACAAATTAAGTGATTAATGAAAATATATACAGTGCCACGCAAAAGTATTGGATACATTACATTGTTATTCATAACTTTAATTAGGGTTCAAGATGTTACGTGAAATTTGGTCAGTATATTCTAGTCTAAATTATATTTGGAGTAGTAATTACAAAATCAAAGTTTAGAAAGTTTATATTTTAAAAAAATACGCAAAAGTATTGGATACACTTTAAAAAAAATATTTTTCTGAAATAAATTTAAATGACTTTTGCTTAGCGTGTTGCAATAATGCAAACGAGTTATCACTGACCAATCAGAAAGCTTTATATTTAAATAATTTTATAAAATACTTCCAGTTTGGGCTCACTCCTTCAAAGTCAACCAGTTCATTTATAAAAATGCCTAAAACTAAAGAGTTGTCAATAGACATTCGTTAAAAAGATTATTGATAAACACAAAGAAGGAAAAGGGTATCGAATAATATTAGGGGAACTTAATCTACCACTTAGTACAGTTGTAAACGTTATCAGAAAGTTTAAAAACCCTGGTGAAGTTGTTGCAAATCTTCCAAGATGTGGTCGGCCAAGGAAATTAAACGAAATAAAATCAAGGTGGGTAAGCAGAAAGGTATAAAAAAACCCTTTTCTTACTTGTGGTGATTTTCAAACCGACTTCACAGAAGCTGGGATTAATGTGAGCAAGGATAGAATCAGTAGAGTTCTAACTCGTGCAGGTTTTGTATCAAGGTCCCCAAGAAAAGTTCCATTATTGAAGCTTAAACATGTCAGATCACGTTTGAATTATGTTAAAACATATGACGAACAACCTTAAGAATTTTGAAACAAGGTAATCTGGTCAGACGAAACGAAAATCTGAATCTTTGAAATAAACACAGCAACACACGTATGGCGTACAAATGGCACCGCGTATAACAAAAATAATACCATTCATATGGTAAAGTTTGGCGGTGGTTCGATTATAGTATGGGGGTGTTTTTCATCCAAAAGTACTGGTGAACTAGAAATCATAAATGGTAGAATGAATGGACGTATGTACAGGGAGATTTTGGACAAAAACATCCAGAAATCTGCTGATTTGTTGGGACATAATAGCAATTTCGTGTTTCAGCAGGACAATGATCCCAAGCATACTGCCAAACTATCCAAATAATGGCTTAGAAATAACAGAATTGACGTTCTTAATTGGCCCAGTCAGTCTCATGACCTCAACCCAATTGAAAATTTGTGGAAAATATTGAAGATCGATGTTCAGAAGAGGAACACACAAAATATTCAACAACTAGAACAGTTCTGAAAAGAAGAATGCGCAAAATACCTGCATATCTTTGCAAAACACATGTGTGCAACTATAGAAAGCGATTGAAAGCTGTTGAACGCAATAAAGGCTATGCAACCAAATATTAAATCAATGTATCCAATACTTTTGCGTTAGTTGATTTATATTTTCCCTTTAATATAAACTTTCTAAACTTTAATTTTGTAATTACTACCCCAAATATTAGTTAGAATAGTAAAAGGAATATACTGACCAAATTTTTGGTAAAATCTTGAAGCCTAATTACATTTATGAAGAAAAATGTAATGTATCCAATACTTTTGCGTGGCACTGTATATACTAATAATGATATTTTTAAATATAATATATGTTTATGCATATACATTTACACATGAGTGTATGTGTACATATGTGCATGTATATATGCCTGTGCTTGTGTGTGTGCATCTGTGGATGCATTTTGCAGATTTTATTTTCTGCGAGACTAGATAATTAGCATAGTTTAAAATAGTAATATAAATCGAAAATAATAATAATAAATATGTAATACTGGCTATATAAACGAAAATATTAAAAACTTAAAATAGAGAAATTAAAATTTAAATAAATTGCACATAGTAATTCTCTATAACATTTGAATATATAAGTGTATTTTTATTTACTGCTGAGATATTTTATGGATCCCTGTTCATACTTGTGATTTCAAGATTTGAAACACTCGCAATTTGAGAAAGGGGATTTTCCTCGAAACATTATGGACTACTGACATATACAGTACATCACTGAGTATAAGTTTTACTTGTCAACTAAGCCTAATTGGTAATGAAATTCATTAAATAAATATGTATGTGTGTATACACACACATATGCATATATATACACACACCCATATATATATATATATATATATATATATATATATATATATATAGAGAGAGAGAGAGAGAGAGAAAGAGAGAGAGAGAGAGATTTAAATATATCGCCGGTTTTCGTCTTTTTTCCTCAACACCGATTCCATTCTTTGCATTGTGATAGCCTTCCAATATTTACTTTTATACATAACTCACACAATACTTCAAACAAACTACATTATATATATATATATATATATATATATATATATATATATATATATATATATATATATATATATATATCCTGTGTATCACTTTATTACAGATCAATATTTTTGTTTAATTTTGAAATTGCTATGAAATGCAGAGAAGTGGAATTTGGTGCACTGGAAGAGTATAAAGGGGTGCTTTACTTCCCTGATTTTTGTAGAATTTGAACATTATGCTAATTTTGAAAATTATGCTAGTTTTTCATTTTCTGGTCATTTGAAGTGTGTATCACTTTATTCTCAAAATGCCTAGAAAGGGTCGACTGACAGCTAGTGAAAAGGAACGTGTTGTTGGGCGTCTTGCAGAAGGTTTATCTCTCGTAGATATAGCCAAGGAGCTAGGAAGAGGTCGAAGAACATTGTCTTCATTCGTTGAAAATCCAGACATCAAACCAAGGAAGGATAAAAACACAAGAAAGTCAGTTTCTTGCTCGTAATGTTAGAAAAAGTCGCCGTCAACTTATCAAACAGTGCTGCTATATTTGATAAGTCTGGAATACCTTCTTTGTCCAAAAAGACATGCTGCAATGTCTTAAACGAAATTGCAAGAAGCAATAAGCCCATAACAAGACCTGTTTTAAACCAAACTCGTTGCTTGGGCTCAGAAATACATGGAAACCAGCTTGGAAAATGTTTCGATGAGGCCAGAGCAACCCTTGATGGGTCAGATAGGTGGACCAAAGTTTGGAGTCCTCTTGGTTTCCCTACTTATTACCGATTCCGTCATCAGCAGGGAGGTGGAAGTGTCATGTTTGGGCTGGAATAATCTACGATGAACTAATTGAACCATTTTAAGTGCCAGAAGGTCTCAAAACTGACAAACCAGTTTTTTATTTTATTTTTAAATGAACATTTGTCACCATGGCTTGATGACCTTCCATTGGCGCATGACAGCAAATTAATTTTTATGCACGGCAATGCGCCATCCAACTCAGCCAAGGCTACGACATCCTACCTTAAGTCATTAAATAGAGAAAATTGTTGACCGGGCCACCTTTTTCTCCAGATATAAAAAATAAAAATATTGATCTGCAATAAAGCGATACACAGGGCTTAGATATAATCTGTTGACCTCTAGGTCAGTGGATATATCTATAGAAATGTCATCAGTCTACATACACATTAATAAAATTCACATCCAACAATATTTACTACCAGCGGGGTTACTGACGTTGTCCGGAGGAATTTTTATCAATAACATTCGATTTCTTACTCTTTAAAATTGACAAGGTAGATCTAACAGTAAAAGGCAAAAACAGCAACATTGAGGTAAATCTTATTAAAAACAAAACAAGCCAATAACACATTAAAAGAAAGATCAAGAAAAATGTTACTTTAACAAATTATTAACTCGCCCCTCCTCCCCCTCTCTTTTTCTCTATCTCTTGAATCTCTAAAGCCTCTCTGTTGCTGTAGATTGATTAATATTTTCATAACAAAAGAGATTAAGAACGAGGTAATATTTCGTGTCCCTTAAAAGTGAAATACATTGTTTCCTTTATTTTTATTGTCATTTATTTATATTCAGTTCCCGCATCTGTACTCATGAATTCCATTTGCGTACTATATAATTTTCCTTTCTCTATTGTTATAAGTTATCATTAAGATTAAGCATCCTTCTTTATCATTTTCATACGTGTCAATCGACACATATAATTTCTATTTTATTATGTGGATAAAAAATAATCAGAAAATAAATCAATAACGAAGAAGGAAATAAAATAAATGAGTAACGGAGAAGGAAATGGGACTGAATTGGGCAACGCACGCGCAGACGTGTGAGTGTGCATGATGTGTGCGTGCATGATGTGTGCGTGAATGATGTGTGTGTGCATGATGTGTGCGTGCATGATGTGTGTGTGTGCATGATGTGTGCGTGCATGATGTGTGCGTGCATGATGTGTGTGTGCATGATGTGTGTGTGTATGATGTGTGTGTGCATGATGTGTGCGTGCATGATGTGTGTGTGCATGATGTGTGTGTGCATGATGTGTGCGTGCATGATGTGTGTGTGTGCATGATGTGTGCGTGCATGATGTGTGTGTGTGCATGATGTGTGTGTGCATGATGTGTGCGTGCATGATGTGTGCGTGCATGATGTGTGTGTGCATGATGTGTGTGTGCATGATGTGTGCGTGCATGATGTGTGCGTGCATGATGTGTGTGTGTATGATGTGTGTGTGCATGATGTGTGTGTGCATGATGTGTGCGTGCATGATGTGTGCGTGCATGATGTGTGTGTGCATGATGTGCGCGTGCATGATGTGTGTGTGTGAATGATGTGTGCGTGCATGATGTGTGTGTGCATGATGTGTGTGTGCATGATGTGTGCGTGCATGATGTGTGTGTGTGCATGATGTGTGCGTGCATGATGTGTGCGTGCATGATATGTGTGTGCATGATGTGTGTGTGCATGATGTGTATGTGTGCATGATGTGTGTGTGCATGATGTTTATGTGTGCATGATGTGTGCGTGCATGATGTGTGTGTGCATGATGTGTGTGTGTGCATGATGTGTGTGTGCATGATGTGTATGTGTGCATGATGTGTGTGTACATGATGTGTGCGTGCATGATGTGTGTGTGTGCATGATGTGTGTGTGCATAATGTGTGTGTGAATGATGTGTGCGCGCATGATGTGTGTGTGTGCATGATGTGTGCGTGCATGATGTGTGTGTGCATAATGTGTGTGTGCATGATGTGTGCGTGCATGATGTGTGCGTGCATGATGTGTGTGTGCATAATGGTTGCGTGCATGATGTGTGTGTGTGCATGATGTGTGTCTGCATGATGTGTGTGTGCATGATGTGTGCGTGCATGATGTGTGTGTGTGCATGATGTGTGCGTGCATGATGTGTGTGTGCATGATGTGTGCGTGCATGATGTGTGCGTGCATGATGTCCGTGTGTGCATGATGTGTGCGTGCATGATGTGTGTGTGCATGATGTGTGTGTGCATGGTGTGTGTGTGCATGATGTGTGTGTGCATGATGTGTGTGTGCATGATGAGCGTGTGCATGATGTGTGCGTGCATGATGTGTGTGTGCATGATGTGTGTGTGCATGATGTATGCGTGCATGATGTGTGCCTGCATGATGTGTGTGTATGCTGTGTGTGTGCATGATGTGTACGTGCATGATGTGTGTGTGCATGATGTGTGGGTGCATGATGTGTGCGTGAAATATGTGTGTGTGCATGATGTGTGTGTGCATGATGTGTGCGTGCACGATGTGTGCGTGCATGATGTGTGTGTGCATGATGTGTGCGTGCATGATGTGTGTGTGCATGATGTGTGCGTGCATGATGTGTGTGTGCATGATCTGTGTGTTTGCATTATATGTGTGTGCATGATGTGTGTGTGTGTGCATGATGTGTGCGTGCATGATGTGTGTGTGCATGATGTGTGCGTGCATGATGTGTGTGTGCATGATGTGTGCGTGCATGATGTGTGTGTGTGTGTGCATGATGTGTGTCTGCATGATGTGTGTGTGCATGATGTGTGCGTGTATGATGTGTGTGTGCATGATGTCTGCGTGCCTGATGTGTGTGCATGATGTGTGTGTGCATGATGTGTGCGTGCATGATGCGTGCGTGCATGATGTGCGTGTGTGCATGATGTGTGCGTGCATGATGTGTGTGTGCATGATGTGTGTGTGCATGATGTGTGTCTGAATGATGTGTGTTTGCATGGTGTGTGTGTTGTCATGATGTGTGTGTGCATGATGTGTGTGTGCATGATGTGTGCGTGCATGATGTGTGTGTGCATGATGTGTGCGTGCATGATGTGTGTGTGCATGATGTGTGTCTGTATGATGTGTGTGTGCATGATGTGTGTGTGTGCATGATGTGCGTGTGCATGATGTGTGCGTGCATTATGTGTGTGTGTGCATGATGTATGTGTGCATGATGTGTGCGTGCATGATGTGTGTGTGTGCATGATGTGTGCATGCATGATGTGTGCGTGCATGATGTGTGTGTGTGCATTATGTGTGTGTGCATGCTGTGTGTGCATGATGTGTGCGTGCATGATGTGTGTGTGCATGATGTGTGCCTGCATGATGTGTGCCTGCATGATGTGTGCGTGTGCATGATGTGTGTGTGCATAATGTGTGTGCATGATGTGTGCGTGCATGATGTGTGTGTGCATGATGTGTGCGTGCATGATGTGTGTGGGCATGATGTGTGCGTGTATGATGTGTGTGTGCATGATGTATGCGTGCATGATGTGTGCGTGCATGATATGTATGTGTATGATGTGTGTGTGCATGATGTGTGTGTGCATGATGTGTGTGTACATGATGTGTGCGTGCCTGATGTGTGCGCGCATGATGTGTGTGTGCATTATGTGTGCGTGCATGATGTGTGTGTGTGCATGATGTGTGCGTGCATGATGTGTTCGTGCATGATGTGTGTGTGTGCATGATGTGTGCGTGCATGATGTGTGCGTGCATGATGTGTGTGTGTGCATGATGTGTGTGTGCATGATGTGTGTGCATGATGTGTGCGTGAGCATGGTGTGTGCGTGCATGATGTGTGCGTGCATGATGTGTGTGTGCATGATGTGTGCGTGCATGATGTGTGCGTGCAATATGTGTGTGCAATATGTGTGTGTGCATGATGTATGCGTGCAATATGTGTGTGCATGATGTGTGTGTGTGTGCATGATGTGTGTCTGCATGATGTGTGTGTGCATGATGTGTGCGTGTATGATGTGTGTGTGCATGATGTCTGCGTGCCTGATGTGTGTGCATGATGTGTGTGTGCATGATGTGTGCGTGCATGATGCGTGCGTGCATGATGTGCGTGTGTGCATGATGTGTGCGTGCATGATGTGTGTGTGCATGATGTGTGTGTGCATGATGTGTGTCTGAATGATGTGTGTTTGCATGGTGTGTGTGTTGTCATGATGTGTGTGTGCATGATGTGTGTGTGCATGATGTGTGCGTGCATGATGTGTGTGTGCATGATGTGTGCGTGCATGATGTGTGTGTGCATGATGTGTGTCTGTATGATGTGTGTGTGCATGATGTGTGTGTGTGTGCATGATGTGCGTGTGCATGATGTGTGCGTGCATGATGTGTGTGTGTGCATGATGTATGTGTGCATGATGTGTGCGTACATGATGTGTGTGTGTGCATGATGTGTGCGTGCATGATGTGTGCGTGCATGATGTGTGTGTGTGCTTTATGTGTGTGTGCATGCTGTGTGTGCATGATGTGTGCGTGCATGATGTGTGTGTTCATGATGTGTGCCTGCATGATGTGTGCCTGCATGATGTGTGCGTGTGCATGATGTGTGTGTGCATAATGTGTGTGCATGATGTGTGCGTGCATGATGTGTGTGTGCATGATGTGTGCGTGCATGATGTGTGTGGGCATGATGTGTGCGTGCATGATGTGTGTGTGCATGATGTATGCGTGCATGATGTGTGCGTGCATGATATGTATGTGTATGATGTGTGTGTGCATGATGTGTGCGTGCATGATGGGTGTGTGTGCATGATGTGTGCGTGCATGATGTGTGTGTGCATGATGTGTATGTGTGCATGATGTGTGTGTGCATGATGTGTGTGTGTGCATGATGTGTGCGTGCATGATGAGTATGTGTGCATGATGTGTGTGTGCATGATGTGTGCGTGCATGATGTGTGTGTGTACATGATGTGTGCGTGCCTGATGTGTGCGCGCATGATGTGTGTGTGTGCATTATGTGTGCGTGCATGATGTGTGTGTGTGCATGATGTGTGCGTGCATGATGTGTTCGTGCATGATGTGTGTGTGCATGATGTGTGCGTGCATGATGTGTGCGTGCATGATGTGTGTGTGTGCATGATGTGTGTGTGCATGATGTGTGTGTGCATGATGTGTGCGTGAGCATGGTGTGTGCGTGCATGATGTGTGCGTGCATGATGTGTGTGTGCATGATGTGTGCGTGCATGATGTGTGCGTGCAATATGTGTGTGTGCATGATGTGTGTGTGCATGATGTATGCGTGCAATATGTGTGTGTGCATGATGTGTGTGTGTGCATGATGTGTGCGTGCATGATGTGTGTGTGCATGATCTGTGTGTGCATTATGTGTGTGTGTGCATGATGTGTGCGTGCACGATGTGTGTGTGTGCATGATGTGTGTGTTTGCATGATGTGTGTGTGCATGATGTGTGCGTGCATGATGTGTGTGTGCATGATGTGTGCGTGCATGATGTGTGTGTGCATGATGTGTGTGCATGATGTGTGTGTGCATGATGTGTGCGTGCATGATGTGTGTGTGCATGATGTGTGTGTGTGCATGATGTGTGTGTGCATGATGTGTGTGTGCATGCGTGTGTCTGCATGGTGCGTGTCTGCATGATGTGTGTGTGCATGATGAGTGCGTGCATGATGTGTGTGCGTGCATGATGTGTGCGTGTGCATGATGTGTGTGTGCATGATGTGTGCGTGCATGATGTGTGCGTGCATGATGTGCGTGTGCATGATGTGCGCGTGCATTATGTGTGTGTGCATGATGTGTGTGCATGATGTGTGCGTGCATGATGTGTGTGCGTGCATGATGTGTGCGTGCATGATGTGTGTGTGTGCATGATGTGTGCGTGCAATATGTGTGTGTGTGCATGATGTGTGTGCGTGCATGATGTGTGCGTGCATGATGTGTGCGTGTGTGCATGATGTGTGCGTGCATGATGTGTGCGTGCATGATGTGTGTGCATGCAATATGTGTGTGCGTGCATGATGTGTGCGTGCATTATGTGTGCGTGCATGATGTGTGTGTGCATGATGTGTGTGTGCATGATGTGTGCGTGCAATATGTGTATGTGTGCATGATGTGTGTGTGCATGATGTGTGCGTGCATGATGTGTGCGTGCAGTATGTGTGTGTGCAATATGTGTGTGTGCATGATGTGTGCGTGCATGATGGGTGTGTGTGCATGATGTGTGCGTGCATGATGTGTGTGTGTGCATGATGTGTGCGTGCATGATGTGTGTGTGCATGATATGTGTGTTTGCATGATGTGTGCGTGCATGATGTGTGTGTGTGCATGATGTGTGCGTGCATGATGTGTGTGTGCATGATGTGTGCGTATTATGTGTGTGTGCATGATGTGTGCGTGCATGATGTGTGTGTGTGCATGATGTGTGTGTGCATGATGTGTGTGCATGATGTGTGCGTGCATGATGTGTGTGTGCATGATGTGTCTGTGCATGATGTGTGTCTGCATGATGTGTGTCTGCATGATGTGTGTGTGCATGATGTGTGTGTGTGCATGATGTGTGTGTGCATGATGTGTGTGTGTGCATGATGTGTGTGTGCATTATGTGTGTGTGCATGATGTGTGCATGATGTGTGTCTGCATGATGTGTGCGAGCATGATGTGTGTGTGCATGATGTGTGTGTGCATGATGTGTGCGTGCATGATGTGTGTGTGCATGATGTGTGTGTCTGCATGATGTGTGTGTGCATGCGTGTGTCTGCATGGTGTGTGTCTGCATGATGTGTGTGTGCATGATGAGTGCGTGCATGATGTGTGTGTGCATGATATGTGTGTGTGCATGATGTGTGTCTGCATGATGTGTGCGTGCATGATGTGTGCGTGCATGATGTGTGTGTGCATGATGTGTACGTGCATGATGTGTGTGTGCATGATGTGTGCGTGTATGATGTGTGTGTGCATGATGTGTGTGTGCATGATGTGTGCGTGCATGATGTGTCCGTGCATGATGTGTGTGTGTGCATGATGTGTGCGTGCATGATGTGTGTGTGTGCATGATGTGTGCGTGCATGATGTGTGCGTTCATGATGTGTGTGTGCATGATGTGTGTGTGTGCATGATGTGTGCGTGCATGATGTGTGTGTGCATGACGTGTGCGTGCATGATGTGTGTGTGCATGATGTGTGCGCATTATGTGTGTGTGCATGATGTGTGCGTGCATGATGTGTGTGTGTGTGCATGATGTGTGTGTGTGCATGATGTGTGTGTGCATGATGTGTGCATGCATGATGTGTGTGTGCATGATGTGTCTTTGCATGATGTATGTCTGCATTATGTGTGTCTGCATGATGTGTTTGTGCATGATGTGTGTGTGCATGATGTGTGTTTGTGCATGATGCGTGTGTGCATGATGTGTGTGTGCATGATTTGTGTCTGCATGATGTGGGTGTGCATGATGTGTGTGTGTGCATGATGTGTGTGTGCATGATGTGTGTCTGCATGATGTGTGTGTGCATGTGTGTGTGTGCATGATGTGTGTGTGCATGATGTGTGCGTGCATGATGTGTGTGCATGATGTGTGCGTGCATGATGTGTGTGTGCATTATGTGTGTCTGCATGATGTGTGTGTGCATGATGTGTGCGTGCATGATGTGTGTGTGCATGATGTGTGTGTGTGCATGATGTGTGTCTGCATGATGTGTGTCTGCATGATGTGTGTGTGCATGTGTGTGTGTGCATGATGTGTGTCTGCATGATGTGTGTGTGCATTATGTGTGTCTGCATGATGTGTGTGTGCATGATGTGTGCGTGCATGATGTGTGTGTGCATGATGTGTGTGTGTGCATGATGTGTGTCTGCATGATGTGTGTCTGCATGATGTGTGTGTGCATGTGTGTGTGCATGATGTGTGTCTGCATGATGTGTGTGTGCATGATGTGTGTGTGCATGATGTGTGCGTGCATGATGTGTGTGTGCATGATGTTTGCGTGCATGATGTGTGTGTGCATGATGTGTGCGTGCATGATGTGTGCGTGCATGATGTGTGCGTGCATGATGTGTGCGTGCAATATGTGTGTGCGTGCAATATGTGTGTGCGTGCATGATGTGTGTGTGCATGATGTGTGCGTGCATGATGTGTGCGTGCATGATGTGTGTGTGCATGATGTGTGTGTGCATGATGTGTGCGTGCATGATGTGTGTGTGCATGATATGTGTGTGTGCATGATGTGTGCGTGCATGATGTGTGCGTGCAATATGTGTGTGTGCAATATGTGTGTGTGTGCATGATTTGTGCGTGCATGATGTGTGTGTGTGCATGATGTGTGCGTGCATGATGTGTGTGTTTGCATGATGTGTGCGTGCATGATGTGTGTGTGTGCATGATGTGTGTGCATGATGTGTGTGTGCATGATGTGTGTGTTTGCATGATGTGTGCGTGCATGATGTGTGTGTGCATGATGTGTGCGTGCATGATGTGTGTGTGCATGATGTGTGCGTGCATGATGTGTGTGTGCATGATGTGTGCGTGCATGATGTGTGTGTGTGTGCATGATGTGTGTGTGCATGATGTGTGTGTGCATGATGTGTGCGTGCATGATGTGTGTGTGCATGATGTGTGTGGTCATGATGTGTGTCTGCATGATGTGTGTCTGCATGATGTGTGTGTGCATGATGTGTGTGTGTGCATGATGTGTGTGTGCATGATATGTGTGCATGATGTGTGCGTGCATGATGTGTGTGTATGCATGATGTGTGTCTGCATGATGTGTGTGTGCATGATGTGTGTGTGCATGATGTGTGTCTGCATGAGGTGTGTGTGCATGATGTGTGCGTGCATGATGTGTGCATGCATGATGTGTGCGTGCATGATGTGTGCGTGTGCATGATGTGTGTGTGCATGATGCGTGCGTGCATGATGTGTGCGTGTGCATGATGTGTGTGTGCATGATGTGTGCGTGCATGATGTGTGCGTGCATGATGTGTGTGTGTGCATGATGTCTGCGTGCATGATGTGTATGTGTGCATGATGTGTGTGTGTGCATGATGTGTGCGTGCATGATGTGTGTGTGCATGATATGTGTGTGTGCATGATGTGTGTCTGCATGATGTGTGCGTGCATGATGTGTGCGTGCATGATGTGTGTGCATGATGTGTACGTGCATGATGTGTGTGCATGATGTGTGCGTGTATGATGTGTGTGTGCATGATGTGTGTGTGCATGATGTGTGCGTGCATGATGTGTCCGTGCATGATGTGTGTGTGTGCATGATGTGTGCGTGCATGATGTGTGTGTGTGCATGATTTGTGCGTGCATGATGTGTGCGTTCATGATGTGTGTGTGCATGATGTGTGTGTGTATGATGTGTGTGCGTGCATGATGTGTGTGTGCATGATGTGTGCGTGCATGATGTGTGTGTGTGCATGATGTGTGCGTGCATGATGTGTTTGTACATGATGTGTGTGTGTGTGCATTTTCTGTCCTCAAGAGGTCATTACGGTGCGCATGCGCGAATACTAGAGGCCAACATTTCCATTTTGAAATATACTCAAGAATTTTTCAAACGGAAGCACAACGTAACGTTAAATTCAATGAGACAGGCGCACACAGGAAGTCGTACGATGTGCATGCGTGGACATAATCTTCGGATACTTGAAATTTTTCGCTTGAACGACGCAAATAAGTATTTTTATGTTACTTACTGAAGGTTTGGTGTTTGAGTTAATTCGATAGTTTTATTTATCCTAAAACTATATTAATCAGAGAAATATTGTATTTTGTGGTTTTGTTGCTGACTACTGAAGTATGTTCTTGTTCCACATCAGTAGGTCTACTCTCCCAAGCTTTACCATATAATATCTACGGGTTTGCTCATGCACTTTTTGTAAACCCAACTTTACTAATTCTATTGTACTGGCTTTTCACATTAATACCTGACCTTGTGCCTAACATTCTGGGGAGGTAAATAAAATAAATGTATTTCATATTTATGAAAGGCAGGGACAATGATATACTATATCTGTTTGCGTCAGTCAGATGTATTAAATTTTATATTACATCATTAAAATCATTAGAGATCCCATAAACATATATATTTAGAAAATATACATATATTAAATTTTAAGCAAGAGAAACATAAAAATATCGTGCGGAGACTGCGTCACGCCGAAAACATCATAAAAAAATGACTTCATTTTATTTGTTTGAAAATAATGAAATTAAAACGGTAATACGATGGTAATATGAAGCTAAATATTTCAAGCGGGAGTATACAAGTCTCCTCAGTAACTTCTATGAAGAGGCGGGTGTGCTTGAAAGAGGCTTTACGACAATAAATTCGCTATTTTTTAGTTGATACAAGGGTGCAAATATATATTTAAATCCTTGTATCAGTTATTCATGTAAACGATTGGGATCCACTCTTAAAATTAAATTTTATAAAAGAATATAAAAATAACAACAACGTCATTAATAGAGCGCAAAAAAAAAAGCATAAAGTCGATTCTCGACCAATAATCAACTTCTGGTTACGTCGGACGTAGGAATGGAAAATGAAGTCACAAAAACTATGTATTGGTGAATATAGATTAGTTCATTTATTCAATAAGGGAATACACACAATTAGTTGGGGATATAAGGGAATGCTTATGCCAAGGTATTTCGAAGCCTAATGCTTCTCATCAGAAGAGTAGAGAAGATGCTAGGTAACATAGTGGAGATGCGGCGTCTAGCGTGGGATTCATTAGGAACGAAATAGATCAATTAAAATCATAGATTATGTTGGGGGAGTTTTATCGAATTCTAAATAAAGCATCGTGTATTATATACAGTGTAATGTAGAAAGGTGTGTAGGGTCTTTATCATAGTCTTAAATGTATGTAGTATATGTTTTAGGGTTAAATTGGAGGTATAGTGTGAATGGGTGGTAATTCTATTTTATCGGTGTGTAAGATGTCTATTATCTATGGAGGGGCATTTTTGACAGATGCAACCGAGACGACAACAGCACTAGGAAGTGTTGTATAATTTTGGGAGGGTTATTATAATGATGATTTAAAACGAACGGGCGAATGGGTGTCTTCTAAGACGAGTTGAACAAGAGGGATCACATGGGGCGTCCTGTTCCAGGGTTTTAATTTAGTGAGGCGAGGGAGGGTTCGGAAGCTATGGGGTGGGTCTGGGTGGGTAGTTGTAAGGCTATAATAATAGATTTCAGAATACCAATATATATTAGAAAATATGTAGCAATAATTGTAGGTTTTCTTTGTTATACAGGGGTTTGGGTATAAGGCAGACGTAAAAGGAATAGGGTAGTACAGTCTTTGGGGATGTATAAAAGGACAAAAAAATTTTTGGATGTGGATGATTGACATGGTGGAGTAATAAGGGGGGAAATATATTATTAACAACAATAATAATAATATTAATGATAATAATAACAATGACAATAAAGAAATAATAATAATAATAATAATAATAATAATAATAATAATAATAATAACAAAAACAACAATAATAATTGCAAAAAGGTATACCGCCAGACAGGGACTAATATCTAGCACTTCTAACGCTAAACATGCAGAAAATAATACCCTCCCTTGCTGCTCCTTGCCCCTAGCAAACTGCTAACACCCCAAATATTATTTTATTTATTTATTTATTTTTATTTTTCCTCTGCAATCGCCACAAAGACTTTTTTCTCTGCTGCTATCGCCACAAAGATTTTAACCTTTTAATATAAACTATTAGAACACTCTTTATAACGCTTATATAACATGAATACAAAATAAAGCCACCTTGAATCACTTTCCCCCTGGCAAGATTAAACTAACGCTAACACTACTTTACTCATAGTTTCTCAGACAATTATCTCTAACCAAATCTCATTCCACAAAATCTAACACTTAACACCACCTATTAAACTGCAATCCAATTAGCAATTAGCAAACGTTATACCAAGAATATGTCCTACCAATTTAAAGCCAAAGCTTAATGAAAAGTTACTTAGAAATCCCCTCCTCCCCCGGGCCTCAAACATTAAACCAAAAATAAGAACCCTTCAATATCCCCCGCTCCTCCCGCGTGGAACATCTCCACAAATCGAACTAATTTAAACTCCTCCTATATAAGATTAACGCATATAAACGGATGCAATTAAAATAATACTAACCAATGCAACCCAGAAATATTTATATTTAAATAATTAAATTTACTGAAAAATACTTTAGGATAAGGGCTTCCGACCTTCATTTCCTCATTATCGCCCCCAACCCCGTCATCCATATAGACAAACTCCCATCTCCCATCTAAATCTCATGACTGTCAGTTAAAGTCAATCCAACCACCCACACACGCTTGCTAAGAGAATCCTTTTTACTTCCTCTCACCCAGCTATTTTGTCGCCACTACTAACTTACTCTGACTTTTATTCGAATTGAAAGCAATTGAACGCGCTCACTTCTGGCTACTCCGATACAGTTATTTAACTCGACCCGATTCTGATACTCCATACGCAAAAGACCAATAAGGATTACATTTTATCAACACTAACTAAGGAACACCCAAGGAAATATATAACAGAGAATATACAAGACAAACACAGAAATACCAACACCACTCTTGAAGTTAACGAAACGCAATCTGTTCATCATCTTTTAATTGACAGAGGTAATGTCTCCTTCCTCCACATCTCTCTACGAATAATAGCACAATTCACTGAAACGCCACGCGGGAAGAAACCCTATTCTCGCTTATAAACGAGCATATATGTATTCCGCTGTTTATATCTTGCTTGTTCATAAATAACATAGATCACTGGTCCTTGCAGTCGGGAAATTCAGGACTATATACTTTTGCAGACATTTTACCGTCATGGATATTTATATCCCCCGGGGTATTTTCTTTTGAACCAAACCCGAATTCTGCCATTTCATACACAAAAGAGGAATAAAAAACTTATCGCGCCAAAACAACTAACGAATACCAACGGAACTATATAAAATGAAAATTTGCAATACAAACACGGAAATTTAAACGGGCAGAGGTAATATCCTTAACATATCTCTAAGAATAAAAAGAACAATTCAACGAAACTACACTCAGTAATTACCTTTTCCTCATTTAGAAACGAGCATATATGTACTCTGTTGTTTATGTCCTGCTCATTTATAAATAACATAGAAAGGGTGCCTTTGCAGTCGGGTATTCTCGTGACTTTATTGTGAACTGTTGCAGATATTAAAACCACGCAGGATACTGTTTTCCGAACTTTTTGCTTCTGCCGGCTAACCCCATTGTATATTTGTATGCGTGAGTGTATGTATATATGTATGTATATATATGGTCTCTCTATTCTATGTTCTGTGTATTTTGGATTGTTTTACTTTTTTATTGATGTTGAATTCACCTAATCGTAACAACCATCATCGTCGTCGTCGTCATGAACGTTGAGGATTTGTGCCGTTATGAACGCGTGCTCAAATTAAAAGCTGTACTACCGGCGAAGCGAACGTCTCTCTATTTTATGTTCTGTGTATTTGGGATTTTTTTACACATGTATCACTAAATTATCAAGGCCAAGAGGCCATTCGAGGATAAGGGTTAAAAAGCGTACAGTAGAAATTGGACAATATAGTAATCATTAGTAATGGAAATTCGGTAAATTTGCTAACTTATATGGAACGGTTCATCAAGAACTTGTTTACGTATGACTTGAAGACAACCATATTGTAGTCAGCCGGAAAGCAGGAAAACGGAAGACAATTCCACAGGCGTGCAGTTCTAAGAAAGAAGCCTTGTTCATGGAATCTACATTTAGGTTTAGGCACAGATAAAGAGTTGGGGGAATTATTGATAGTGTTTACAGCTAGACAAGACAAGTGTTTCTTGTGAAAGTTTGGCGAGAGGGGACCATAGACAGAAGCTCAGTCGAACACTTCCATGAAAATAACGATACATCAGAGACAAAATCGCAACATCTCTTCTGTGAGATACAGGGAAGAGAAAAGGACATCTCCTACGAGGCTACGAAGTCTATTTTGAACTCTATCAAGGCAGGACAAGTTCTTTCTAGCAGCTCCTGCCCGGATGTGGCAACAGTATCCCATCCTTGGACGTACCTATCCCTTATATAGATAGAGAATTACATCAGCAGTGAGATATCTACCGGATCGATAGAAAGATCCCACCATTTTTCCAGCGGCCTTGGCAACAGACTTGATGTACATGTTCCATTTAAGATCAGGAGTAACGGACAAGCCCAGAAGCTTGTCAAAGCTCGAGGCCTCCTGAAGACGAGAGCCAATCATTTCAATTGATGCCAGATGTGGATCAGAATGTTGATGATGTAAAGAGAGAAGCTTGGTTTTAGATGCATTAAAAGTAACAAGCCACTCCTTCCCCTATTGTACCACGTGCTCAAGATCAGAGGAGAGAGAATCGGAGAGAACTTGGTCGTTTATTGTCTTTGATGTGCTACTATAAATGGTAGTGTCATCAGCAAAAATGTCTACAAATGAGGTAAGGATGTGATTGGGAAGATCATTAATGTAGATCAGGAAAAAAGTTGGACCCAGAATGGACCCCTGAGGGACCCCAGCATTAATACTGTGAGCTTCTGATTTTTGCCCCTCAACTACTACTCTTATGAACCTATCAGAAAGAAATGATTTAATAATTGAGAAGACATTTCCAGCTATACCATAGCTAGAGATCTTGTGAAGTAGACCTTTATGCCATACCCTATCAAAGGCCTTAGATATGTCAAGAGAAATTGCCTTAGAAAGGTTGCTTCCGTCGAGACATTTGCTAATCCTATGAGATATAACTCTGCTGTAGATCTAGCAGAACGGAAACCATATTGAGTGTCACTGTGATGGGCCCGTACGAAAAAGGTAAACAAACCCGTCGAAACAGCACAGTGACAAGATAACGAGAGAGAGAGAGAGAGAGAGAGAGAGAGAGAGAAAGAAAGAACGTAGAAAAAGAATATCAGCAGAAGCAAAGGGGAAGTGAGGGAGAGAGAGAAGGAAAGAACGAAGATAGCAGAAATATCAGCAGGGGCAAGGGTGAAGGGAAGATAATCGAGGCGGCAAAAAGTTTTAGTTGCCGCGAAGATTTAAAATGGTGTAGACGCAACTCGCCACGTGGGGTGTAAGAAAAAAAGGATTACCGAATTAATCCCATCAAGACTTAAAAAAAAAAGGAAAAGGAGAATATGAGCTTGGAAGAATCTAAGGTAAATACAGATATTTTTCTTGTAATGCGGAAGGCAATACGAAAAGTGCGAAGAAAGAACTTTTCATAGCGGCGTTATAGCCTTTTAACAAAAAAAAAAGAGAGAGAGAGAAAGAAGAAACCAAATATGAGTCTTGGAAGAGGTCTAAAATGTTTGCATATATATTTCCTCTTTTCTTTACCATGAAATGCGGATGCATTATGGACACAAATACAAGAAAAAAGGATCGAGTGTTTTAATAAAAAAAAGATCGAATGTTTTGAAGAAGTGATAAAAACAAAAAAAAATCAAATTCAAACTTAATGTATGAATAATTGTTTTATTATTTCAGCATATGAATATATTGAACTGACACATATAGTAACGTGCAATATGACATCATTTTATAATAAAAAAAACAAAAAAACAAGAGAAATCTCCCTCTCCCTATTTTTCTATATTGGATAATAAAAAAAATCGCGCGTGATGCACCCGTGGTTTGGAATTAAAATATAATCCGCTGTTTTTTTTGTTGTTGTTGTTGTTTGCCGTATGTAAAATATCACACAACGGAATTTATAATTCCGCATAACCTCAGCGCGCTTTGGATTCTAGTCGAGACAAGCCAACAAAAATAAATATATTCGATTCTCTATTGTTGTTGACCTCGACGGCAAAGGGAGAACCATAGCTTAGCTCATTCGTTGATCGGTCCTTTCCCGAGACTCGTATATATTAATTATATACATATCCAACAGCGAATGTCACAGTCACTAAGAAGGTTATTTTTGTTGAGATGGTTGATTACTTCTGTATTTAACACAGATTCCAGCAACTTACTCATGACGCACAGGAGACTTATTGGCCGGTACAGAGAGGGAGATGAGCGATCACCTGAATTCTAAAATGCAGGGCATACTGATGAGATTTTCCAGAGTGATGGGAAGCTATTCTCCTTAAGACAACGTTTAAACAGTTTTGTAAGTATGGGCGCTAGTTCTGGTCGAAGTTTTTTGAGTACTATAATTGGAATACCGTCAGGGCCAGTTGCTTTACTGGAATCAAGGTTTTTGATTAGCTTGACAACATCACGTACAGATATTTGTATATCACATAGCGTGTTTTCATACAAGAGGAAATATTAGGGGTTGGCGGCCTTGGTCGCAAAGGATAGAATTAGCTGCAAAGTTCTTGGCAAAGAGTTTAGCTTTGTCTGATGCTGACGAGATTACCTCATGTCCATTGATGGTAGTTGGGATGGAGCACACGCTTCTGTTCAGGATTCTGTTTGCTGTTTGCCAAAACTGGTGGGAACCAAGCCGCTGCTCAGCTACTTTGGACTGGATGGACTGAGCATACAACTATCTTGCATCCTTTATTACTTTCTTACAATGGTTGCTGGCAGTCCTGAAAGCGGCTTTAGTTTCCATACATCTATTACGTTAACGGAAAAAGTGATTTCTGTGCGCAATGGCAGCAGCACATTCTGGTGAAAACCATGGCTGGAATCAAGGTTTTTGTTATAGCAAAAACCTAACAAGGTTTTTGCTGTAACTTTTTCGAGAGTATGAAACGGTCTATACCTACAATTAACCATTCCGTCAGGTCAAATACTATACTGGATACATCCTTTTTAAACATGGAACGCAGAGGTAGATCCGATATAAATGTACGGAAGTTATCCAAGTCAGCCTTAGTGTATCGATATACTGTACGATGGAGAGGTACATCTGGGGACTTATTACATTTCATTTTTATCTTAATTGATACAACAGAGTGGTCGGATGATCCAAGAGGAGACAGAACATAGTTCATGGTAAGTTGTGAGAAAAAGGTCTAGTAGACTCGCATACTGGCCGTCATTGTTGGGCACACGGGTGGGTTCGTGAACAATCTGAGTGAGGTCATAAGCAATGGAGAAATTATGACAGAACCTCCCCTCATCATCGGTCTTGTTTTAGTGGGTCAACCATTCCACATTATGAACATTGAAGTCTCCACATACGTGAATGTTAGCTGAAGGATAAGCAGATAGGATTGGTCCATTTTCTCAGATATGCTTTTAAAGATAGTAACTCCGCTGTTGTGGGAGCGATAGAGAGTAAATATAAAGTCAGTAGTGTGAGCTAATGCAACCCGGAAGCACATATAGGGTAAGTTAGGATCTTCTCTGGAGATGTCCCTACCACATGGAAAGTCATCTTTAATATAGGCACATATTCCATGCCTATGGCGATGTTGGGGGTCAGATTTAGAAGTTAAGTTAGAGTATCCTTTAATTGCGAACTCTTCTACCGCTCCAGAAGATATCTCACTACTGATGCAATTCTCTATCTTTGTAAAAACCAAGTACGTCCAAGGATGGAGTACTGCTGCCACATCTGGGCAGGAGCTGCTAAAAACAGCCTATCCTGCCTTGACAGAGTACAAAATAGACTTCGTGGTTTAGTGGGGGATGCCCTTTTCTCTTCCCTGCAACCTCTCTCCCACAGAAGAGACGTTGCGAGCCTGTCTTTGTTTCATCGCTATTTCCATAGCAGGTGCTCGTCTGAGCTCCGATCCCTCGTCCCCCCCTCGCCAATCTTTCACGAGAAACACCCGTCTGTCTGAAACTACTGTCAATTTTTTCCCCACTCTTTATCTGTGCCTAAATCCAAACGAAAATTCCATGAGCAAAGCTTCTTTCTTAGAACTGCGCGCCAGTGGAACTCTCTGCCGCTTGCCTGTTTCCCACCTGACTACAACTTGGACGTCTTCAAGCCCAACATAAACAAACTCCTGACAAACCGCCCCCTTAAGTAAGACACTCTATCAAAACCCCCAATACTAATGATTACTACAATACTATCTCATTGATTACTATACACGCAATAACCCTTATCCCTGAGTGGCCTTCGGGCCTTGATAAGTGGTGACTCCCATGTAAAAAAATAGCCTGTCCAATGCCAGTTTCGCTTAAAAATAAAAGGTCTGGTTTAGTCTCCTGTAATTGGGTTTCAACTCTGGAAAGTTAGAACGTATACTCCTGATGTTGGAGAAGGAGACATGGTAGTAGGGGTCTACGTTGGAAGTTGAAGAACCAGGTTTGATTGTGTATTTTTTCTTGAAACTTGTCATGATGGAATTTTGGAATTTGTGGACTAGGTCGTCAGATTTGCTTAGAGCAGAACAGAGAGGGGAAACTAAGAGAGAAAAAGAAACGAAATTTTTTTTGTAGAACATGATAAGGTAAAGCCGTAACAATTACCCGCTAATATGGCATCGAGGGGCCTCACCAGAAGCTACTGCATGGTCCAGAATCCATGCACCAAATGACAATACAGTAGCCCCAGTACTTTCCACCTGCTGATAGGACAGCCTCCATAGTGGTTAATCCAAGGTTCGTGTCCCTGACTATCAGGCGGATAATGTCAGCCCAGATAAAACGTTTACCTCCAGCACCCTCACTAGTGACATGGCTACAAGGATAGACATAGAAGCAGAAAATTTCCGCGATCTCTGCCAACTGTTCGCATAAAATACTGCCAACCTAGAAAACAGCTTTTTCTTCTCCCTTTGTCAGAAAAATCTCTCATTAAAAAATGAGGACTCAGGGACAAATAAGGAGAAGCGAGAGTAACGGGAGCTGCCGATAACGCATCCACAATGCATTTTCTATTCTCCATTAAAAAAAATTATGAAGTATTATACTTAATAAAAGTCCAACAGACGTGTTTAAGGGAAAGTATGGTGATATATTCTCCTCTCACGAACCAAAAATGAATAAAATTGCCTAATCAATTTTTGCAATCAACTTGGTAGATAAATAAACATTTATGGACGAGAAAAACGCTAGTATTTAATAAAACAGAAATACATAAATTAAATACTTAAATAAAATGTAGTTATTAATATTCGAATCTTAATATAAAACGTACGATTAATATAGAAGTCACTTATCTCGAAAAAACACTTCCGTCTCCAAAATGCAAACTGTAGAAAAGAATTTTAGTTTTAATAACAGCGTTCAAAAGACTTTCTTTTTTTTTAATTAACCGTTTAAAAAAAAGCGTGATCTTATTTTGGACTTTAGCTAGTCATGTTTAAAGAAACTTGCGATATAAAAGAAAAGCGGAGGGGGGAGTTCTTCCGAAAGTTAGTTGATGACGTTATAAGTAATTGCGAGATAAAATAAAAGCACAGGATTGAGGGGTGGAGACTGAAAGGATAATATAATGGATTGAGTCCATGCAATATTTAAGATCAACTTGGTAGATAAATAAACATTTATGGATGAGAAAAACGCTAGCATTTAATAAAACAGAAATACATAAATTAAATACTGAAATAAAATATAGTTTTACTCTTTTATTGATGTTGAATTCACCTATTCATAACAACCATTATCGTCGTTGTCATGAACGTTGAGGAGTTGTGCCGTTATGAACGCATGTTCAATTTAAAAGCTGTACTACCGGTGAAGCGAACGTCTCTCTAATCTATGTTCTGTGTATTTGGGATTGTTTTACTCTTTTATTCATGTTGAATTCACCTATTCGTAACAACCATCATCATCGTCACCATAAATGTTCCTTCATATATATTCTACATGTACGTGTATGTGTACGTGTGTGTGCATATGTATGTACATGCGTGTATGTATGAATGTATGTGTGTATATGCATGTTGTCATGTGTGTTTGTTCTTGCGTATGTATGTTTGCGTGCATCTGTTTGTATGCATGCTTGTATGTGTACCTGTATATCTTTATTTCGATATGTGTGTGGGGTGGAGAGGACTCCCAAAAGACTTGTTAAGGCAACCCCTCTGAGTGAAGCAAATCTCTGATTAAAAAAAAAACATATAGAGGGAGACCAGTACCCGCATTAAGTTGGTCTGCAGTTTGATTTGTTGCTGGCTATCTTGCTCATGCCTGTTGCTGTATCTCAACATTTTGAACCGAGACAGAGACTTAGCTGTCGTACAAAGCTAAAACTCTGTAACATCATCTTTGTATCGATACTTCCTCAGGCATTTATCTATAAAAATTGTCCGTGGCGATCGAAAAAGTGTCACGTGTGTAGCCCTGAAATATTGGAAGCATATAATAATTGATCTACCAGCATTCTATGTATGCATATGTGTATGTATGTATGTATGTATGTTAATATATGTACTAGCGTATGTATGTGTATGTATACCTATTTGTATATGCATGTATATATGTATGTGTGTATATATTTTTATTTATTTATTTTTTGTTTATATATGTTTATGTGTGTTTGTATGTACATACGTATATATATTTGTGTGTATGTATGTATATGTATATATGCATATATATGTATGCGTATAGGTGCATATATGTGTATGTGTAGGTATATGTAGGTAACGTTATGTGCATGTATGTATATGTGCATACGTGTGTACGTATATGTGCATGAACCAGATTCAATTAATTAGAAAAACAGACAACAAAAAAGATTGTTCATGGTCTTTTCAATGTTCAACGGGATTTAATTTTTATAATGATACAATGAACTCGCCATCAAAAAATGGTTATATAATGAAACGGACACGCGAAATAACACGGACGTTAAAATGGTTACTTTGCGTTTTTCATCGTCATTATTAAAGATAGAAAACAAGACATGATGATTTTTATTATGAATCTTGATTTAGAAGAATGAGACGAAGAGGCGCTTCTTGTTTGCAGTTATCATTATCATCATCACCATTATCATAATAAACAACAGAGATTTTAGTTTTAAATACCGTTAAACGATAATACGAATTTTGAATTACATAAGCCTTCTACCCTGCCGTGGCTGTGGAACCAAAATCAAATTACCCCATGGATAAAATATAGGGCTCCGTTTGAAATTCCGAGCACACTCTAAAGTTCGACATAAAAACGCTTATCTAAGTCGAAGATCACATCGGCAGTAATGCCGTGAGAATTACAGTCGTCTAACTTATTCAAATGATGTATGGTATCAAAATATATTAATGGCAGAAAATTTAATTTTTATCCTCACAGAAAATCACTAGCCCTCAAAATGTGCGATCTGGAAATTAGTTTCTCTCTTTCTTTCCCTCTCTCTCTTCCACTATCTTTCTCTTTGTATGTCTGTCTGTCTGTCTGTCTGTCAGTCTCTCTCTCTCTCTCTCTCTCTCTCTCTCTCTCTATATATATATATGTGTGTGTGTGTGTGTGTGTGTGTGTGTGCATGGATATAGATACAGATATAAATAAAATATATGTGTATATATTTACATATGCATATATAACAAGGTTTCGAATCTTGTCAGTCAGAAACGCTGATGAGTCTCAGAAATACCGTATATTTCATATATATATAGTTTTTTCTTATATATATATAATATATATATATATTTATGCATATATATATGTATATATATAATGATTTTTATACATATGTAGATATATATATATATACATATATATATATACATATATATAATGAATGAATGACAAAAGTCTATATTCCAAAGTTCATGTTGACTATGTTACAATTTATTCCTTTAATCCAGTTGATATTCAAAATTCTTGACAGTATCTGCTTCGTAGCACAAAACCAATCACTGAATTATTATATCAATCAGTGAATTTATCTTGCCCTTAACTCATCAGAAGAAATAGTCATAATCAATCCATCATAAGGAAAATAAGTGCGTTTTGACATTATGAAAAAATAGAACTGAAAGAGAAGGTGTACATTTTTTTTTTACATAGGCGTCACCACTTATCAAGGCCGATCGGCCACTCAAGGATAAGGGTTAAAGAGTGTAGAGTAGTCAAAAGGACAATATAGTAATCAATAGTAATGGAAGTTCGGTAAATTTGTTAACTGAAGTGGAACGGCTCATCAGAAACTTGTTCACGTTGGACTTGAAGACAACCATATTATAGACAGCTGGAAAGCAGGAAAACGGAAGACCATTCCACGGGCGTGCAGTTCTAAGAAAAAAGCTTTGATCATGGAATCTATGTTTAGGTTTAGGCACAGATAAAGAGTGGGGAAAATTATTGATAATGTTTTCAGCTAGTTTAGTGTTTCTTGTGAAAGTTTGGTGAGGGGGGATCATAGATTGAAGCTCAGTCGATCACTGTCCATGAAAATAACGATAAAGCAGAGACAAACTCGCAACATCTCTTCTGTGAGATAGAGGTTGCAGCGAAGAGAAAAGGACATCTCCCACCAGGTCACGAAGTCTATTTTGAACCCTATCAAGGCAGGACAAGTCTTTTCTAGCAGATCCTGCCCATATGTGGCAACAGTATTCCATCCTTGGACGTATCTGGCTCGTATATAGATAGAGAATTGCATCAGCAGTCAGATATCTACTGGATTAATAGAAGGATCCGCCCATATTTTCAGCGGCCTTGGCAACAGATTTGATGTACGTATTCCATTTAAGATCAGGAGTAAAGGTCACGCCTAGAAGCCTGTCAAAACTTGAGGCCCCCCAAGACGAGAGCCATTCATTTTAATTGATGCCAGATGAGGATCAGAACGTTGATGATGTAAAGAGAGAAGCTTGGTTTTAGATGCATTAAAACTCCTTTCCCCATTGTACAACGTGATCAAGATCAGAGGAGAAAGAATCGGAGAGAACTTGGTCGTTTACTGTCTTAGATGTGCTACCATAGATGGTAGTGTCGTCAGCAAAAATGTCTACGAATGATGTAAGGATGTGATTTGGAAGATCATTAATGTAGATCAGGAAAAGAGTTGGGCCCAGGATAGATCCCTGGGGGACTCCAGCATTTATAAGCTTCTGATTTTTGCCCATCAACTACTACTCTTATGAACCTATCAGAGAGAAATGATTTAATAATTGAGAAGACATTTCCAGCTATACCATAGCTGGAGATCTTGTGAAGTAAACCTTTATGCCATACCCTATCAAAGGCCTTTGATATGTCAAGAGCAATTGCTCTAGAAAGGTTGCCTCTGTCGAGATATTCGCTAATCCTATGAGATATAACTGTAAGCACATCTGCTGTAGATCTAGCAGAACGGAAACCATATTGGGTATCACTAAGAAGGTTATTTTTGCTGAGATGGTTGATTACTTCTCTATTTAACACAGATTCCAGCAACTTACTCATGACGTACAGGAGATTTATTGTCCTGTACTGAGAGGGGGATGAACGATCACCTGAATTCTTAAATACAGGGCATACTGATGAGATTTTCCAGGGTGATGGGAAGCTATTCTCCTTAAGACAACGTTTAAACAGTTTTGTAAGTATGGGTGCTAGTTCTGGTGTAAGTTTTTTTAGTACTATAATTGGAATACCGTCAGGGCCGGTTGCTTTACTGGAATCAAGGTTTTTGATTAGCTTGGCAACATCACATACAGATAATATTTGTATATCACATAGTGTGTTTTCTGATATAGGAGGAAATATTGGGGGTTGGCGGCCTTCGTCGCAAAGGGTAGAATTGGCTGCAAAGTTCTTGGCAAAGAGTTTGGCTTTGTCTGATGCTGACGAGATTACCTCATGTCCATTGATGATAGTTGGGATAGAGCACACGCTTCTGTTCAGGATTCTGTTTACAATTTGCCAAAACTGCTGCTCAGCTACTTTGGACTTGACGGACTGACCATACAACTCTCTTGCGTTCTTTATTACTTTCTTACAATGGTTGCTGGCAGTCCTGAAAACGGCTTTAGTTTCCATACATCTATTACGTTGGAAGCAGTGGAAAAAGTGATTTCTGTGCGCAATAGCAGCAGCACATTCTGGAGAAAACCATGGCTGGCTGTTAGGTTTTTGCTGGAACTTTTTCGAGTGTATGAAGTTGTCTATACCTACAATTAACCATTCTGTCAGGTCTAATACTATAGAGGACACATCCTTTTTAAACATGGAACGCAGAGGAAGATCCGATATAAATGTACGGAAACTATCCCAGTCAGCCATAGTGTATCGATATACTGTACGATGGAAAGGTACGTCTGAGGACCTATTACATTTCATTTCTATCTTAATTGATACAACTGAGTGGTCGGATGATCCAAGAGGAGACAGAACGGAAACTGAACATAGTTCAGGGCAAGTTGTGAGAAAAAGGTCTAGGAGACTTGCATACTGGCCGTCATTGTCGGGCACACGGGTGGGTTCGTGAACAATCTGCAATAATAAGCAATGGAGAAATCATGACAGAATCTCCCCTCATCATCGGTCTTGTTTGAGTGGGTCAACCATTCCACATTGTGAACATTGAAGTCTCCACATACGTGAATGTTAGCTGAAGAATATGCTGATAGAACTTGGTCAATTTTCTCAGATATGCTTTTAAAGATAGTAACTCCGCTGTTATGGAGACGATAGAGAGTAAATATAAATGCCATAGTGTGAGCTAGTGCTACTTCGAAGCACATATAGGGTAAGTTAGGATCTTCTCTGGAGATGTCCCTACCACATGGAAAATTATCTTTTATATAGGCACATATTCCATGCCCATGGCGATCTTGGGGTCAGATTTGGAAGTTAGGTTAGAGTATCCTTTAATTACGAACTCATTTAGGGAAATAGTCTGTCCAATTCCAGTTTCGCTTAAAAATAAAAGGTCTGGTTTAGTCTCCTGTAATTGGGCTTCAACCTCTGGAAGGTTAGAACGTAGACCCCTGATGTTGGAGAAGGAGACATGGTAGTGGGGGTCTACGTTGGAAGTTTCAGATCCGGGTTTAATCGTGTATTTTTTATTGAAACTTGTCATGATGGAATTTTGGAGTTTGCGGACTAGGTCGTCAGACTATCTTAGAGCAGGACAGAGGGGAAACAAAGAGAGAAAAGTAACGAAGAATTTATTTTGTAGCACATGATAAGGTAAAGCCGTAACAATTACCCACTAGTATGGCATCGAGAGGCCCCACCAGAGACTACTGCATGGTCCAGAATCCATTCACCTAATGACAATACAGCAGCCCCAGTACTTTGTGCCTGCTGATAGGACAGCCTCCATAGTGGTTAATCCAAGGTTCGGGTCCCTGACTATCAGGCGGATAACATCAGCCCAGATAAAACGTTTACCTCCAGCACCCTTACTAGGGACATGTCTACAAGGATAGACATAGAACAGAAAATTTCCGCCATCTCTGTCGACTGTTCACGCAAACTACTGCCAACCTAGAAAACAGCTTTTTCTTCTCCCTTTGTCAGAAAAATCACTCATTAAAAAAATGAGGACTGAGTGACAAATAAAGAGAAGCGAGAGTAACTACAGCTGCCGACAACGCTTCCACAAAACGTTCTCTACTCTTCTTTAAAAAAAAATCTATTAAGTATTGTACTTAATAAAAGTCCAACTGGCGTGTTTTATAAAGGGAACGTATGGTGGTAGATTCACCTCTCACGAATTAACAATGAATACAATTTCCTAATCCGTTCATGCATGGTAGATATAATAAACATTTATGACGAGAAAACGCTATCATTAAATAAAACAATCAGGAGATAAAAATATAAATTAAGTACTGAAATAGAATGTAGTTATTAATATTAGAAATTAAACATAAAAATTAAAATACACTTATCTTCTCGAACACGCATTCGTTTCCAGAGTGCAAACTGATTTGAGAAGACTTTTAGATTTAATATCAGCGTCCCAAAAGACTTTTTTTTTAATTAACCGTTAAAACAAAAACGTGATCGCTTTCTGAATTTTTGCGAGTGACGTTTAAGAAATTGCGATATAAGAGAACAGCGAGGGGGGGTCTTCTGAAATTCAACTTGTGCCGTTATAAGTAAATTCAACATAAGATGAAAAAAAAAAAACAGAAATTGAGGGGGGGGGTCTGAAAGAAATGGTTGAGTATGCTATCCTTAAGATCAACTTGGTAGATATAATAAACATTTATGACGAGAAAACGCTATCATTAAATAAAACAATCAGGAGATAAAGATATAAATTAAGTACTGACATAGAATGTAGTTATTAATATTACAAATTAAACATAAAAATTAAAATACACTTATCTCGAACACGCATTCGTCTCCAGAGTGCAAACTGATTTGAGAAGACTTCTAATATGTTTACATTACGCCATTTTGAATTTAGAAGTAAAGTCATTAAAATCCGTCCATTCGTACTAACAAATTTTATTCATTTAGATATATTCTGCCAGAAATATTCTCTTCATTAATTAGCAAATGTATTATTTATAATTAATATATGTATATTAACCCAAACCACATCAATAATTATAATCTTATACACATGTTTGCACATACGAAACGAAAACTAAAAAAAAAAAAAAAAAATTTTTTCAATTTCCGGTTATATTAAATTATTTTGTTAATCTGAATTTGAATACATAACTAAACTCTCTAAACTGTTATAATCAAATTTATTACTACATAAATTATAATTCTTAGTATTACTTAATGTTGTGTCTGTATCAATAACAACACGAACGCAAAAAGTAAAGGTAACACAAATATATTAAGACGAAAATATAATACATATTTACAAAGGTGCAGTTGTACTGCAGTTGGAAGATTGTCCGACAGAGGGCGTGTTAAAGTCTTTCATGGAGCAACCGGCACATGCGTCTTGCCTATCCGGCGTTCGAACACAGCTCTTCGGTCTTGCTGACTTGATACCTTTATCTATATCTTGTTCACCCACGTATGCTAATTAGTGGGCGTCTGCACAACACCCCCCTTCCAAGATTTGAAGTCGTGTAGATTTCAATATCTTTTCCTTTTGGGATTAATTATCATTGGATCTATAGCCTTTCTTTTCCTTCCCGACCTCCTCGGTTCGGGCATGGTCTGTGGTGGTTCAATATTAAACGTTTCGTATACTATATCAATTGGATCTTCCTGTTCCTCAGGTTTGTCCTGTTCGTTGTCCTTCCTATGACGTTTTCTCAATTGATTTTGGTGTCTTTTGTGTATCCCTTTTCGACCTTTTATCATGTAGACAAAGTCGCCGATACGTTCATCTACCGTACCAGACTCCCAATATGACATTATTTTTAAAACACCAGGTTTAAACCTTTTACGTGATGTGTGTGTCGTTTTATATACGACTGCTTGCTTTGGTATTAATTTATCAAATGGTGATTTTATTTTTCTCGCAAACATTAATTCTGCTGGCGATAATTTCCACGGTGTATTTGGGTTCTCAGTTATCCTGTATATTTGCAGGAACTGTTGTAATGCTTTATCCGTCGGTGTCCCTATCGATTTTCTAAGGGCACGCTTTATCGTATCTACGAACCTTTCCGCTAATCCATTTGATCTAAAATGGAACTGTGGTGTAGTTATATGGTTTACCTGAAACGATTCACAAAAATCCTTGAAAACACTTGAAGTAAATTGTGTTCCGTTATCTGTGACTACAAATACAAAACGTGAAAATATTTCATGCAGAAAACTTATTATGTTATCTGTCGTTGTGTTTTTTACCCGCTTTACTTCTGGCTATCTGGAAAAACTATCTACTATGATTAGGTAGTATAGTCCCTCGATCGGTCCAGCAAAGTCTAGATGAATGCGTGACCATGGATGGTCAGTTTATTTCCAAGGTTTATGAACTATCGGTGGTGCCTTAGCGGCTAACGCACAACCTTTACATTTGTTAATGCAATGTCCACATCCATATTACGCCAGTAAACATAGCTCCTCATAAGTGTCTTCATCCTATTTATACCCGAGTGTCCTGTATGAAAATCACGTAAGATTTTTTTCTGCAAGGTTTTCGGTAAAACCATTCTTTCACTATATAATAATACCTCATTGCATAAGGAAAATATACTTTGCGTTTTTCCGTCATTTTCCCTTAATTTTTTTTTATGTCTTTGATGACGTTGTCATTTTCAGCCTCCCTTTTTATATCGGTAAGCGTGACTGATAATTCTCTTATTATATTCGCCACCATGTTTTTTTCCTCATAATTGGAACGTATAGCTGCAATTACTGACTCTTCAAAGGTTTCATCCCTTTTCGGTATAAGCCTTGACAATCCATCCGCATAACCTATTTTTCCCGAACGTAGATGCTTTATTTAAAATTATAATTTATCAAGATCGTACCCAAACTGAGTAACCAATTTGCCGTATATACTGGTAAGCCCTATTTTGAGCCGAAAATCGTCACTAGGGGATTGTGGTCTGTTTCCAGCATAAAATGTCTCCCGTACAGATAATGGTGGAATTTCGTCACCACGAAAATAATGCTTAATGATTCCTTTTCTATTTGGGAGTAAGCCTTCTCTGACGGAATTAGGGTCCTTGAAGCGTGCGCTATAGGTTTCTTCGTTCCATCTGGCATGATATGCTGTATACATGCTTCTATACCATACGAGCTCGCGTCACTCGCAACAATTATTTGTAATTTTGGGTCGTAATAAGTTAAGGATAAATCTGACGTCAAAGTCTTTTTAATTTCCTCAAATGAGTCTTGATATTCTTTTGTCCATATCCATGGTGGTTCTTTCTTTAATAATTCGTTCAGCGGAGCTCTTAGGTCGTGCATACCTTTGATAAATACTTGGTAGTAGTTCGCGAGACCTAAGAAGCTTTGTAAAGTCGTCACGTTATGTGGTGCTGGCATGTTCCTAATTGCTATCGCTCTTTCTGGATCAGGGCGTCGACCATCTTTACTTATTATTTGTCCTAAATACTTGATTTCCTCTAGACAAAACTCATATTTGTTTTCTTTCACCTTGAATCCGTACTCGTTTATTCTTGTGAACACTTGTTTTAAATGCTCTATATGTTCACTTATGGACGCGCTCCTTATGATTACGTCATCCAGGTATGCACAAGCACAATCTAAACCGTTCAGCATTGGGTCCATTGCTTGCTGGAATATCACCGGCGCGACTTTTATCCCGAACGGTAATCGGTTATACTTGAATAACCCTTTGTGTGTGTTAATGCATAAAATCTTTGAGCATTTTTCTTCTATCGGAATTTGCAAATAGGCGTCGAACAAATCTACCTTTGAAAACATTTTCCCACCATTTAGTTTGGCAAAAATCTCTTCCGGGCTTGGTAAAGGGTAATGGTGATCTTGTAGCATATTATTTAACCCGGTTGAAAAGTCTCCGCAGACTCGAATTTGTTCTGATTTCTTCTTTACGTACACCGTAGGCGCTGCCCAAACGCTAGTTTCGATTTTCGATAAAATGCCCGTTCTTTCAAGTCTGTCTAATTCGCTATCTATTTTGTCTAATCCAACGAACGGCACGTTCCGTTTTTTCTTAAATACTGGTGTTGCATCCTTTTTTAGCTCAAACGAAGCTTTAAATTTATTACATCTTCCTAGACCCATAGTAAATATTTCTGGGAATTAGTTCTTTAGTTTATTTTTAATATTTTCTGACGTTGTGGTGCAGCTGGTTATTTTTTTTTACAAAAAAGCGTTCATCGGTTTATCCAAAAGGTTGAATTTTTCAATAAAATCTGTTCCCAATAAATTCTCGCTTTCTTTACTTACGAAGATTTTCAATTTCTTCGTCGTGCCATTTAAATTAATGGGCAGGACGACTTCTCCTTCGAATTTGATTTCATCTCCTGTCACCGTTCTTGCACCCTTACTTGACTTTTTCAGAGTCGGTTTATCCAGTTTTTTCCAAGTGCTAACGTTTATTACCGACAAATCTGCTCCAGAATCAAGTTGAAATTTTATTTGTTTGCCGAAAATATTAATCAACACATATTTTCGTAAATTGTCTTTCTCTTTGTCGTTTGTTCTCATTTGGTGTACTCTATATTTTGTTCTGCAACAAATACTCTTATGTCCGATTTTGTCGCAATTGAAGCATCTGATATTTTTGTAAGGACAATCCTTTCCCCAATGTTTTTCATCACATCTTCCGCAATTATTACTTGGTCCCGATTTTTTATAGTTCCTTTGACTTGAATCGTAATTTCGTTTTCTGTAATTAGAGTTTGAGTATTTATAACTCGCGTAATCTTTTGGATTTTGACGAGTTTCACACTTTCTTTACCCTGCGTTTCTGCCAGATTTTTTAATCTTCCTTATGTGCAGCACTTCTGCTTCTTCTATATCTCTGGAGTCTTTTTTTAGTGATACTGCACTTTGACAATCTTCTGCTAACTTTTGCAGTGTCAGACCTTGTTCTGTCTCTAATTTTGAGAGAACGCGTCTTCTGATCTCTGAATTTTTTGTAGAAACTAGCCCTTGTGCAAAAATTAAACATTTGAAGTCGTCCACCGTAAGTTCCGATAATTTAAAATTGTCGCAGTGTTTATTCACTACTGACGCATATGTCAGGTAGTCCTGCTCCTCCGTTTTCTTAAGGTTCATACACGACCATCTCTTGTGAAAAAGAGACATGTTCGGTCCGAATAACTCCTTAAGAAGTTTTACGGTCTCAGCGAAGTCTAACTGATTCGTTCTCCTTGTCAATATGAAATCAACAAATTTGCAATGTTCACTGGTACCAAGCTTTCGAAGTAATAAACATACTTTCTTTGCGTTTGACCAGCTTTCGCAATCTGTTTCGAAAATATCTTCATATCTCTTGAAGTATGCCTCAAAAGTTTTATCCTCTTCCGGTAGGTACGTGAACACCTCTATGCTATTCACAATTGTTGCGTTGGAAAAAGTCGTATTGCTTTCCTGTGCAGAATTAGTCGTTAATCTTTCCAACAATTCTTTTTGACCAAGTTGAATTTGCTTTATACATTTAAGAAGCCGTTCATTCTGTCCTTCGTCTCTTTCTTGTTGTCTTTCGTCACTTTCTTGTAGACGCCTTCTCTGTACTTCGTCTCTTTCTTGTTGACGCATTTGCATTTCCGCGAATAACTTGATAAGATCCTCCATTTTGTTTTTCAAATTAGTAAATTAGTCACTTTTACAATTTCCTTTCTTTAATAGCTACGAACAACCGATTCCTTTTGTTACGTTATTAATTACGTAAAAGAAAGAAAAACATCCCTTCTTGGTACACTGAGAAAAAAATACCTTTTCTTTCAAAACAGTCTACCTTATAAGTTCACGGTATCCTAGCGAAACACTATTTTGTGCACTTTGCAGAAAGGGTTACTGTAACTTTCAAGTTTTTTTTTTCTCGTAGGCACTTTGAAATAAAGTGCTTGCTGTTTGTTTGTTTTTTTTTTTCAAGTGTCCCGGGTTTTGAATTTCCTTTTAAAGTAGTCACAAAAAAACAGCTTGGTGTTTTGCAAGTATCCAGCGCTTGAATATCGCGTTCGACAATTTCGTAGTTGCTGCGTTTTAAACATTGAATTCCCGAGTGAAATTTTTTTTCAATCTTTGACGAGTAAGTATTTCCCGAATACCATTGTTGAGTTTGATAGTATATTTTCTCACGCGTAAATCTTTTTTCGGAATTTCGTCGCCACTGTTGTGTCTGTATCAATAACAACACGAACGCAGAAAGTAAAGGTAACACAAATATATTAAGACGAAAATATAATACATATTTACAAAGGTGCTGTTGTACTGCAGTTGGAAGATTGTCCGACAGAGGGCGTGTTAAAGTCTTTCATGGAGCAACCGGCACATGCGTCTTGCCTATTCGGCGTTCGAACACAGCTCTTCGGTCTTGCTGACTTGATATGGTAATTATGGTAATGGATTATATAGTGAACTTATAAATTTCAACTAAATAAAATGTTAGGTTAAGAATTAAGTGTTGTGGAGACGCCCACTAATTAGCATACGTGGGTGAACAAGATATAGATACCTTTATCTATATCTTGTTCACCCACGTATGCTAATTAGTGGGCGTCTCCTCAACACTTAATTCTAAACCTAACATTTTATTTAGTTGAAATTTATAAGTTCACTATATAATCCATTACCATAATTGTTTACCTTAAGCGAAAAAAAGTTAAAACTTAATTACATTTTTAGTATAACAGAATTATCGCCGTTTGAACAAACCCATATTCTTTTATCATACTAAACACCTTCACCCTCCAATTTTCTAATAAATAATATTTATACAGTTCTAATGTCTTTCATTTAATATATTTCATTGCATAATTCAGAGTATATTATAAACTAATTAACTTATACGTTAAATAAAATGTTAGTATTAAAACTAAACTTAAAACTATACAATAATATATATTTATGAGTTTTAGCGATAGTCTAAATTAAGTTATGATACATTTCTGCTTACTATTGAATTATAAATTAATTAGTTCTTATACCTACATTTATTTCATCATTAATTTATCAATATTATTATTATTCTAATAATTATTTTGAAGGTAATATTTTTCAGTTCACATTTAACGTAATTTTACAAATCTAATATTCTACATTCTAGTATTAATACACATTTCGAACTAGTTACATAGTTAAGCATAGATTTTTCTTTCCTCCCTTTCTTTATCATTAAATAGATCTTTATTTCCCCTTATAATTAGATTAAAAAGTATCCTAACCATAAAATAGTATGTTCTTTTAATTAGTTAAATGAATATTTCACTGAAATGTAATTTTTATATTACCTTTAATTATTTAAGAATTATCTATATATTAATACAATAGCGTGTGTGTTCTTTTGTGTGTCACGCTTTCCGGCAAATTTGATTGGTTAAAATTTATTCTGGAATAGACATTTAATTTCCGAATATATTTACGAATGCTCTAGGTTCTAATCGATTAGCGTGTTCTCACCGCTATATCTGTTTTTAATTCTATAAAATGTAGGGTTTTATCTTTCAAAAGTTGTTAAGAAATAATTGATTTTAAGTTATTCCGTAATAAAAACGATAAAACAACTCGGGCGGTGGGGACAAAAATTAAGCATTTATTTGTTTTTTTATTGTTTATTTTTCTTTACATTTCTTTATTGAGAGAGAGAGAGAGAGAGAGAGAGAGAGAGAGAGAGAGAAAGCGAGAGAGCGAGAGAGCGAGAGAGAGACGCTGAGGTCTTCGTTAATTAAGAATATTATCGCTACTACTACTAATTGCTATAACATGTAAACAAAACCCAGATACATGTTATGAAACCTCGAACTTAGTCACACGTTATTAGCGAAACGAAACTGGGTTTATAATAAAATATTTGGTGCTAATGCAGAGAGTGATCCGCGCTATTATTTAAATCGTATTTCCACGTTTAATTAAAGTTTTATATGTTTTTTAATTCAATTTTAAGGTACAAAATAGGTACAAAACACTCTCCCCTCCCCATGTTAAAAATGGCTTTTTAAATAATAACGTTATTATTTTAGCGCGGATCACTCTCTGCATGAATACCAAGGCTTTCTAAATAATAACGTTATTATTTCAGCGCGCTGGTACCATTTTATTTAATACTTGTTAGGTGAAAGTACAGAAAACACTCTCCGCTCCCCATATTAAAAATGGGTTTCAAAAATCATTATTTCGACACGGTTCCTTCTCTGCAAAGGCACCAAAATAAATACCAAAACAACCCTAACCCTAACCCATAACATCGTCCCCTCCCCCATGTTAAGAATGACTTTTTAAATAATAACGTTATTATTTCAGCACGGATCAATAAGTGTATGAGTACCTAATATTTTTATAAAAACATTGATATATATATATATATATATATATATATATATATATATATATATATATATATATATATATATATATATAACAGTTCCTTTTTCTAAATAAATTATTTTCTTAAAACATTGTTTTAACTAAAATAGTTTCATGAAAAACTGTTTTTGTACATAAAATATTTTAATCTATATTATAATACGATAGCGTGTGTGTTATTTTCTGTATCACATTTATTTTTTTCTTCCGAGTGTCTGTCGTTTAATTGTTATGCCTTTCCATTTCTTGTAATAAATAATTTTACCAAGAATTCTTCAACAGTTTTGGTTTCGGTTTTGATTATAGCTGTAAGAACTCAAGTTATATATACATAAATTCTTTTTTTCTTCATAAGTTTTGGTTTCGGTTTCGATTCAAGCTGATGCACACAAGCCATATGGATATATTTTTATTTTTGAAATCACAGGTTTATAATATATAAGAATGGATCGAAAATTGACTCTTATAATAATATATACGAAATCTGCATAAATTAAAATATATTTAAACATAATTTACGACCAGGCTATGCAGAGCGTCCCTGCTTCCTTAGATATATACTTTTGCAGTTTTAACAAAAGAACTACAATAATATCAGAGCGTCTCCATTTACGCTGAATATCCACAAAAATGCCAACATCAATATATTACATATGAAAGAGTCCACTGTAGAATTTCAACAGGTCCCGCTAGTTAATATTATTTAGGCATGATATTATTTAGACATAATATTATTTAGACATAATATTATTTAAACATGATATTATTTAGACATAATATTATTTAGACATCATATTATTTAGACATCATATTATTTAAACATGATATTATTTAAACATGATATTATTTAGACATGATATTATTTAGACATAATATTATTTAGACAGAATATTATTTACATATAATATTATTTAAACATTATATTATTTGGACATAATATTATTTAGACATGATATTATTTAGACATGATATTATTTAGACATGATATTATTTAAACATAATATTATTTAGACATGATATTATTTAGACATGATATTATTTAGACATAATATTATTTAGACATGATATTATTTAGACATAATATTATTTAGACATGATATTATTTAGATATGATATTATTTAGACATAATATTATTTAGACATGATATTATTTAGACATGATATTATTTAGACATGATATTATTTAGACATAATATTATTTAGACATAATATTATTTAGACATGATATTATTTAGACATGATATTATTTAGACATGATATTATTTAGACATGATATTATTTAGACATAATATTATTTAGACATAATATTATTTAGACATGATATAATTTAGACATAATATTATTTAGACATGATATTATTTAGACATGATATTATTTAGACATGATATTATTTAGACATGATATAATTTAGACATGATATTATTTAGACATATTACCTTCCCTTTACCTTCACTTTACCCCTTCTACCTTTTACATTCTTTGTTAAAAATCTAACCAATAAATAAAATTATAGACGTTTAGTTAATGTATATATATATATATATATATATATATATATATATATATATATATATATATATATATATATATATATATACAAATATGTGGTTACTCTAATTAATTTTTTATTTCATTCCATAAATATGACTTATTATAGCTTACGTTTTTACATCCATTCTAATAATTAACATAACACATTTGGCTTATATATTTGAGTCAACACATAAATCATATAACAATCACTTGTTTTAACATGAAACGCTGAATATTCTGTGTAGCTTAATTGTCATATGTATTTTATAACTAGCTCTACCTATATAATGAGCACTGTTGAAGTAAATACTTAAAGTTTACGCATAAATTTATACTTTCGTATGTTAATTTATGTGATTAAATCAAGTAGTCATATATATATATATATATATATAATCTTTAAACTATGGTTATCTATAGATTAATAGATGATATTCAGCTTGAAGTCCTCTCATTTTAGGATCGAAATTCCGATTTAAATAGGGTGAGTTTTAAATACAACTGTTAGAATCTTCTTTAGTAGCAGAAAGGAGTAAGCAGATTTTGTTGATCAATGCAAAATAATCTTTCTTACCCATTGTAAAAAAGGCAAAATGCAGGCAATTAATGGAGGTATGTAAGAATGTTTTTGAAAAGCATAAAGTCAATGTAACTGAGCGGCATTATATTGAGTCAATTGATTAAATTAATAATTGGGATTTTTTAAATGTCTGTATTTCTTTCGGTGGAGTACAAGTGGGAAAGTAAGTAAAAGTAAACGACTTTTAAATTAATGTATTTTACATGAGTTGAAAGAGGTTTACATGATTTTTCTAAGATCGGTAAGATATTATCTATAATTTCGATCTTAAAATAGCGTACTAATCAAATAAAACATTCATTAACTATATGATAGTAACATATTTACACACAGTGTTGTTTGAGTTGTCTCCCTTTGCAAATTGGCTGTTTGGAGAAATGGAAAACTAGATGGCTCTGGTTGATAGTCAATTTGCATAAGTGGAGAAATGGGCAGCATATAAACGGTACTTTTTTAAAGCAGTGTGAAGAGCGCAGAGAGTGAAACGACGGTTGGAAGAAGTGACGGCGAATTCTTTTTGTGACGGTGAATTATTTTTGGACGTTGAAGAGCTCGACCTTTTGGAAGGAGCAGCTGTGTCTTATATATATATTTTTTTATTTCTTTTTTTTTCCTACTTCACTACAAGCTATTTCGGCGGGAATTATGGAAGCAAAGAGGATCAGCAGTGAAATGCTTAAGACGTTCTCTGGAGAGGGAGATGTTATAACCTGGCTGACCAAGGTTAAACTAATTTGCGGAACATCGCGGATGTAGCCAGCTTGATACCGCTCTATCTTGATGGTGATGCTCTGGCCCTATATCTGGAGATGCGGGAGGAGGATCGACTGTCTGTTGACGCCATTGAGGAAAAGTTGAAGGAAGCATTTACCGAAGGACCGTTTGTGGCATATGGCAAACTAAGCCGTATGGTGTGGACCGGAGAGCCTGTCGATGTTTACGCCAACAATATCAGGAGGTTGACGGGACTAGCAGGATTCAATGGAGGAGGCCGTCGACAGATGGTTAAGATGGCCTTTATCAATGGCTTCCCGGACCATATTTCTATAGCTCTGCAGTAACTGCCCGGTGTAAATGCTATGGAGGTGGCGGAGTTGCTTACACAGGCTAGGGTGCTGGCCAGGAAAATAGAGAGTGAGCAGGGAATCGTAGCTGTCGCTCAACGAAGCAAACTGCAGCAGGAAGTTGTGAAGGACGAAAAGCAGAGAGGACTGTGGCAGAGACCCAGGTTCTCTGGCAGATGCTACCGATGCCAAGGCCCCCATATGGCGAGGGAGTGCAGGGAGCCAAAGCCAGAAGTCACGTGTTACCGATGTGGAGAAGTCGGCCACATCAGCAGATTCTGTTCCCAGGGAAACGAACAAGGGGGAAGCCACTGCGCCGGTGGCTACCCCACTTATTCGATGAAGGCGCATCAGGGTATGTCACTGCGAGTAGAGGTGACCCTAGATAGACGAAGTGCAAAAGCCCTTGTCGACACGGGCTGTACTTCAACAATTGTCACCAAAGA